>NC_059377.1:44164500-44227500 GCF_019703515.2 Myxocyprinus asiaticus | reverse complement strand
GCAAAAGGTGCTGTGGCTTAGTTGGTTAAAATGCCTGCCTAGTAAACAGGAGATCCTGGGTTCAAATCCCAGCAGTGCCTTTGTAGTGTGTTGTGGACGCCGAGTCTCTAAGACATAAACGGCACTTCTTAGGAGGGCCAATCGGGTTGAGGCACTTGCTGACCTCATAGAGACTTGGCGGTGGCACCACTGGAAAGAGCACCCTCGAAAATGGGGGGGTAGGGCTTGCTTTCGTGCCTCTGCCACCTTCCTGGCAAAAGTTACGGCAATCCGGTATGAGCGTGGTGGTTTTCATCCCTATATCCTTAACCCTAACTACTAACCTAACCTAACCCTAATGGCAATCCGGCATGAGCGTGGTGGTTTTCATCCCTCTAACCTAACCCTAACCTAACCTTATCCCACACACAACAACACACATAATGTGGGCACAATGGATAGTGCAATGGACTTCTAAATTGCAAAATGTGGCCATTCAAAGGGTTGTGGGTTCAAGTCCCAACAGAGTCACTGCATTAGTCATTTTGCTAAGCGAACAAATTTGTGAGGCAAAATTGAGCAATCCGATGGCAAAGTTGTCGTGGGGACTCGTGGGCGTTCATGGACCTTTTGAGTTTAGAGGGATTGTCGCCAGTTGGCGCTGTTGTGCGCGGGGTTAATGCGCACGTTTTTCTTTTTTCTATTTGTTTTGTTCCGGGGGATGTTCGAGGGTTGATTGTTTCACTAATGGGGAATGTGGTCTTCATAATTTTGTTTATCACACACAATTTTTTATTTTTATTATATCAATATGTCAAATGTTAATATGAATAAGTTGTCTCTCTCCACATGGAATGTGAATGGGTTGGGGCACCCCATAAAAAGAAGGAAGGTTATTACTTTTCTTAAACGTAAGAAATATGATATAGTGTTTCTTCAAGAAACACATCTCTCCCCGCAGGAAGCTGAAAAATTTGGGAAGATATGGGGTGGACATGTTTTCTTTAGTGTTGGCTCAAGTAAGAGCAAGGGAGTCATTATATTGATTAATAAACATTTACAATTCAAATTTCTCAAACAGATTAAAGATAAATTAGGAAGAGTAATTATTGTTTTAGCTGAAATTCAAGGGCAAAGTTTGATTTTGGCTAATATTTACGCACCTAACGTTGATGATCAAGGCTTTTTTATAGATCTTGAAGGGATGTTGCAAACCGGTAGCACCCCTCATGATATAATATTGGGAGGAGACTTTAATCTTTTGATGGATTCAGTCCTTGATCATAGTGAAGCTAAAGTGTGTAAACCCCCTAGAGCAACACTGACGCTTCATAGGATGTGTAAAAATCTTGGTCTTTCGGATATTTGGAGACTTTTGAACCCATCTGGTAGGGACTATACATTTTTTCCATCAGTCCATAAGATTTATTCTAGAATAGATTTTTTTTTTTATATCCAAATCCCTAATTTCATCTGTTGTTGATTGCTCAATTGGAAACATTTTAGTCTCAGATCACACCCTGGTGAATTTAGAGGTGATGCCACATATAGAGAAAAAGAAATCATATAGTTGGCGCCTTAATGTATCCCTTTTACAAAATCCTGATTTCCAACAAATGTTAAAGACTGAAATCAATGTTTATATGGAGACCAACTGGTCCTCAGTATCCTCTGTGGGCGTGGCTTGGGAGGCACTTAAGGCGGTTCTTAGGGGCCGGATCATACAGTATGCCTCATTCATCAAAAAATCCAAAGCACGAGAACTTGTGGAGTTGGAAGGAAATATTAAAAGTGCTGAGGCAGAGCTGAAGCGCCGAATGTCATCTGATGGCCTCAGAGAATTAACCCGATTGAAATATAGATAATACTATTTTGTCACGGAAAGTGGAGTTTTGGTTATTCAGGGCAAGACAGTCATACTTTGAGTCGTGTGACAAAGCAGGGAAGCTTTTGGCTAGATATATAAAGCAGAGAGAGTCTTTTTCTACCATTCCCTTAGTGAAATCTGCTGGTGGTGAAATATTTACCTCAGCCGTTGATATTAATAATGCTTTTAAAGAATTCTATATTGATCTTTATAGTTCCACGTCTTCATCTACTGATGAAGATATTAGCAACTTTGTGGAACCATTAGATCTTCCTAAACTGTCGACTGAGCAAAAAAACTCTCTTGATTCTGAGATAACCTTGGAGGAGCTTAACAAGGTAATTAAGTCCCTACCTACTGGCAAGGCTCCGGGGCCAGATGGTTTTGCCACAGAATTTTTTAGATCCTATGCTACAGAACTGGCCCCACTTTTGTTAGAAGTTTATACTGAATCATTAAAGAAGGGAAAACTTCCTCCAACCATGACACAAGCCCGGATTAGTCTGATTCTTAAAAAGGACAAAGATCCAAGCGAGTGTAAAAGTTACCGTCCAATCTCCCTGATCCAACTAGATATAAAAATATTGTCAAAAATTTAGGCTAACCGATTAAGTAAGGTTATGACATCTCTTATACATATAGATCAGGTGGGATTTATTCGGGGCCGTAGCTCTTCTGATAACATCAGGCGTCTCATCAATATCATGTGGTCAGTGGCGAATGAACAAACTCCGGTCGCTGCCATCTCACTTGACGCCGAAAAGGCTTTTGATATGGTAGAATGGGATTATCTTTTTAAGATTTTGGAAATGTATGGGTTCGGGAGTACATTTATTGGTTGGATTAAGTTACTTTATAAACACCCTGTAGCAGCGGTACAAACAAATGGATTAATTTCAGATTATTTTACTCTGGATAGGGGCACTCGACAGGGTTGCCCTCTTTCCCCGTTATTGTTCTGTCTTGCCCTGGAACCATTAGCGGCTGCGATAAGAAAGGAGGATGATTTTCCAGGGGTGACAGCGGGAGGTGCGGCGCATAAGCTTCTGCTTTACGCAGATGATATTTTATTATTTGTCTCTGAACCTACTAGATCTATGCCTTGCCTCCACAGAATTATTAATTCCTTTTCCAAGTTCTCAGGATAAAAAGTCAATTGGTCTAAATCCGAAGCTTTGGCGCTGACAGCATACTGCCCAGAAACGGCTTTTCAGCTGGGCGCCTTCCAGTGGCCCAAACAGGGCATTAAGTATTTGGGGATTTTATTCCCAGCAAATTTGTCTGATTTAGTTAGAGTTAATTTTGACCCTTTAATAAAAAGGTTTTCGAGCGATGTCAGCAGGTGGGCTTCATTACATTTATCGATGATTGGGAAGGTTAATATTATTAAAATGAATTGTATTCCAAAATTCAACTACCTGTAGATGTCCCCCTCTCTTATTTCAAGCAATTTGATAGCATAGCGAAGTCCTTCATTTGGAATGGTAAGCGCCCCAGGTTAAATTTCAATAAGTTACATAGGCCAATTGACAGAGGAGCGCTAGGCCTACCCAAGATTTTGTTTTATTATTATGCGTTCGGTCTTAGACATTTGGCTCATTGGTCGCTTCCACCTGAGAGGGCCCCTCCCTGGTTTTGTATTGAAAAGGAAGTTCTTGCCCCTATCTCGCCACTGCATAGCCTTTCGATTAAACTAGCTGGAGAGGTTAAGTCGCATCCCGTTATTTTGCATTTGCACTCGATATGGACAAGTGTCCAGAGTGTTTAATTCTGATATTTATTTAAATGTTGCCTCGAGCATATGGCAGAACCCTAAACTATGTATTAATAAGTCCCCTTTTTGTTGGTCAGATTGGATTGTGAGGGGGGTTAATGCACTTGGTGACCTATATGAGGGTGGAGTATTGAGATCTTTTGAAAATTTGGTTCAACATTTTGGCATTCCCAGATCTCAGTTTTATAAGTATTTACAGCTTTGCCACCTACTCTGCACTATTTTTGGGAGTGGCACGCACCCCCTAAAGCGGCAGGTGCTTTGGGAGAGGTGATTGCTGCTTTTGGAAAAGGCCATGAACCATCAGTGTATTACTCCCTACTAATTCAGAGTCTGGGGGATGGAGCCTTGACTTCTCTCAAGAGAGTATGGGAAAAAGATTTGAATTTGGTATTGGAGGATGGAGTGTGGACTAAGATTCTTAAAAATGTCAAGTCTGTATCTAGAGATGCAAGGGTTCGCCTTATGCAATTTAAGATTTTACATAGATTTTATTGGACCCCCTCTAGATTATATAGGCTTGGTCTTAAAGACGATGCCAGTCAGAAGTCGGAGACACTACCAATGTCTTTTGGGGGGGTGTTAAGATCCAGGAGTTTTGGTTGAGGGTTCAGATGTATTTGTGCAACGTTTTGAACACTCAGGTTTTGCTTTGTCCCAGACTCTGTATTTTGGGTGATGGAGCGGTCATGCATTTAGGGGACAATCATATAAAAAAATTGGGTTATGACCAGTCTCATGATCAGCAGGCAAGTAATTTTAAGGGGTTGGAAGTCAAATGGAACACCCTCTTTTTCGGAGTGGTGTGTGGAAATGGGGAGGGTAGCTGCATTTGAAGAGGCGGTAAGTAGAAGGCTGGGGTTGAGGGACTTACTTGCTAAAAAATGGGGCAAATATTTAGTTTTTTGGGGGGAATCTCGGGGAGGGGATGTGGAGAGTGTAGTTTAATCATGTATGTTTATTATTTTATTTATTTGTGTGTGTGTATATATATATATATATATATATATATATATATATATATATATATATATATATATATATATATATTATTTTATGTAAGTGTATACATGTGTATCTGTGTATGTATGTATGTGTGTGTGTGTGTGTGTGTGTGTGTATATATATATATATATTATATATATATATTTTTTTTGGATTGTGTGTGTGTTATGTGGGACCACAGGGGTGTTCGTTATGGGTCAGGGTGGGATTGTATTAGTAGGGTTTAAATGTAAAATGTTGATTCATTATATATGTGTTGAGTTTTTTTCACTGTCATATGTACATGAAACAATAAAAATGTTAATTACAAAAAAAAGTAACAGTCTGTATCTGGTGTGGCCACCAGCTGCATTAAGTACTGCAGTGAATCTCCTCCTCATGGACTGCACCAGATTTTCCAGTTCTTGCTTGAGATGTTACCCCACACTTCCACCAAGGCACTTGCAAGTTCCTGGACATTTCTGGGGGGGAATGGCCCTAGCCCTCACCCTCCGATCCAACAGGACCCAGACGTGCTCAATGGGATTGAGATCCGGGCTCTTCGCTGGCCATGGCAGAACACTGACATTCCTGTCTTGCATGAAATCACGCACAGAATGAGCAGTATGGCTGGTGGCATTGTCATGCTGGAGGGTCATGTCAGGATGAGCCCGCAGGAAGGGTACCACATAAGGGAGGAGGATGTCTTCCCTGTAACGCACAGCATTGAGATTGCCTGCAATGACAACAAGCTCAGTCCGATGATGCTGTGACACACCGCCCCAGACCATGATGGACCCTCCACCTCCAAATCGATCCTGCTCCAGAATACAGGCCTCGGTGTAATGCTCATTCCTTCGATGATAAACACGAGTCCAACCATCACCTCATGCGAGACAAAACCACGACTCATCAGTGAAGAGCACTTTTTGCCAGTCCTGTCTGGTGCAGTGAAGGTGGGTTTGTGCCCATAGGTGACGTTGTTGCCGGTGATGTCTGGTAAGGACCTGCCTTACAACAGGCCTACAAGCCCTCAGTCCAGCCTCTCTCAGCCTATTGCAGACAGTCTGAGCACTGATGGAGGGATTGTGCATTCCTGGTGTAACTTGGGCAGTTGTTGCCATCCTGTACCTGTCCCTCAGGTGTGATATTCGGATATACCGATCCTGTGCAGGTGTTGTTACACGTGGTCTGCCACTATGAGGATGATCAGCTGTCATTCCTGTCTCCCTGTAGCACTGTCTTAGGCATCTCACAGTACGGACATTGCAATTTATTGCCCTGGCCACATCTGCAGTCCTCATGCCTCCATGCAGCATGCCTAAGGCACGTTCAAGCAGATGAGCAGGGACCCTGGGGAACTCAAGCAGATGAGTTGGACTCAAGATGGCGCTGAGTATGGCTGCTGCGTTGCGAGCTCCGACACAACATAGTAGTGTTTTGTTTGTTTTGTTCACAATTCTTATGTTTTTTGTCTTGGATGTTGTCTGCCTTATTGTCTACGACAGACAAACACTTTTGGACATTGCTGAACCAATTTCACACTGTAAACCGGACTTCACATTTCTCAATGCCGACCCGCTGTTATAAACACGCAAGCGGAGCCCTTTGTCTGGGCAGCACGGCCACAGAAACGCAAAAGGAAAAGGGGAAACAGAGCCGGCGTTCACATCAGAGTAAGACGCTGCGCAAATCGACCCCCGCTACCCACTATTCTACTGGCAAATGTTCAGTCTCTGGATAACAAGCTCTGTGAGCTGAAAGTGCGGATCTCTTTCCAGCGAGATACAAGGGACTGCTGCATTATCTGCCTTATGGAAACTTGGATGTCTGCGGAGATTCCAGACTCAGCCATTGAACCCATGGGGTTCTCTGTGCACTGAGCGGACAGAGCGAAAGACCTCTCAGGTAAAAGTAGAGGTGGTGGTCTATGTTTTTATGATCAACAAATCTTGGTGTGATTAGAGGAACGTACATTCTATCAAGTCTTTCTGCTCTCCTGATCTGGAATTTCTCATGCTTCGGTGTCGACCATTCTGGCTACCGAGGGAATTCACAGCGGTCATTATCACAGCTGTGTGCATTCCCCCACAAGCCGACACAGACCGGGCACTCAAGCAACTGTATGGGAGTATAAGCGAGCAGGAAACCGCGCACCCCGAGGCCGCGTTCATTGTGACCAGAGACTTTAATAAAGCCAGTTTAAAATCAGTCGCACCAAAATACCACCAGCACATTAGTTTCGACACACGAGGGGACCGGGTTTTGGACCATTGCTACTCTCCCTTCCGGGATGGCTACAAATCCCTCCCCCGCCCACCATTTGGCAAATCGGACCACTCTTCCATTCTGCTCCTGCCTGCTTACAGGCAGAAATTGAAACAGGAAGCACCCACCCTCAGAATGATCCAGTGCTGGTTGGACCAATCAGACTCTATACTACAAAACTGTTTTGATCACACGGACTGGGAGATGTTCCGGTCCGCCTCTGATGATGACATCGAGCTTTACGCTGATAGCGTAATGTGTTTCATCAGAACGTGCGTAGAGGACGTGGTTCCGGCCAGAACAATACGGATCTGTCCGAATCAGAAACCATGGATAAATAGCAATGTTCGCGCGGCACTTAATGTGCGGACCTCCGCTTTTAATTCCGGGAACACGGAGGAGCATAAACAAGCCAGTTATGCCCTCCGAAAAACTATCAGAACCACAAAACGCCAGTACAGGAGCAAGATTGAAGGACAGTTTAACACCACCACCTCTAGAAGCATGTGGCAGGGAATTAACATCATCGCGGATTTTAAAGGGAATAAAAACTCCGCCATGAACACCACTGCCTCTCTCCCGGATGAGCTAAATACTTTTTATGCTCGTTTTGAGGGAAATAACACCGCCCTCGTGGAGAGAGCTCTTGCGGCTGAAGCTACAGAGGTTAGTTCACTCTTCGTCTCTGTAGCGGATGTAACCCGATCCTTCAGATGGGTGAATATCCGCAAAGCCGCGGGCCCAGACGGCATTCCGGGCCGCGTCATCAGAGCGTGCGCAAACCAGCTGGCTGGTGTTTTTACGGACATTTTCAACCTTTCCCTCTCTTTGTCTGTAGTCCCCACATGCTTTAAAACATCCACCATTGTGCCTGTTCCAAAACAATCAAAAATAACTTGCTTAAATGACTGGCATCCTGTTGCTCTGACCCCCATCATCAGCAAATGCTTTGAGAGACTAATCAGAGATTACATCTGCTCTGTATTGCCTCTCTCGACCCGCTGCAGTTTGCTTACCGCAACAACCACTCCACTGATGATGCCATTGCATCTACAATACACACTGTTCTCTCCCACCTGGAAAAAAAGAACACTTATGTGAGAATGCTGTTTGTAGACTACAGCTCAGCATTCAACACCATAGTGCCCTCCAAGCTAGATGAGAAACTCCGGGCTCTGGGCTTAAACAGCTCGCTGTGCAGCTGGATCCTGGACTTCCTGTCAAGCAGACACCAGGTGGGTAGAATAGGCAGCAACATCTCCTCATCACTGACCCTCAACACTGGAGCCCCACAGGGCTGTGTTCTCAGCCCACTCCTGTATTCCCTGTACACACATGACTGTGTGGCAACACATAGCTCCAATGCCATCATTAAGTTTGCTGATGACATGACGGTGGTAGGTCTGATCACTGACAATGATGAAACAGCCTATAGAGAGGAGGTGCACACTCTGACACACTGGTGTCAGGAGCACAACCTCTCCCTTAACGTCAGTAAGACAAAGGAGCTTGTGGTGGACTTCAGAAGAAAAGACAGAGAACACAGTCCCATCACCATCAATGGAGCACCAGTGGAGAGAGTCAGCAGCTTCAAGTTCCTGGGTGTCCACATCACTGAGGAACTCACATGGTCCATCCACACTGAAGTCGTTGTGAAGAAGGCTCATCAGCGCCTCTTCTTCCTGAGACGGCTGAGGAAGTTTGGAATGAACTGCCACATCCTCACACGGTTCTACACCTGCATTGTAGAGAGCATCCTGACTGGCTGCATCTCCGGCTGGTACGGCAATAGCACCGCCCACAACCGCAAAGCACTGCAAAGGGTGGTGCAAACTGCCAGACACATCATCGGAGGTGAGCTTCCCTCCCTCCAGGAAATATATACAAGGGAGTGTGTAAAAAAAGCTCGGAGGATCATCAGAGACTCCAGCCACCCGAGCCATGGGCTGTTCTCACTACTACCATCAGGTAGGCGGTATTGCAGCATCAGGACCCGCACCAGCCGACTCAATGATAGCTTCTTCCCCCAAGCAATCAGACTTCTGAACTCTTGATCTCCCACGATCAAATACATCAGCACTGCACTTTATTACCCTTACTCTTATATCTCACACCGGACTGTCATAAATTATATTACTATTATTATTATATTATATTCTCTCTTAACAACTGACTATCAGCCGACAGCCTGAATGTCAATACAGTACAATACTGTACATTCTATATATATATATATATATATATATATATATATATATATATATATATATATATACACACACACACACATACACACACACACTTTTTATATATTTTTATTTTTTATTTTTATTGAATAATGTGTATCTATATAGTGCGTATTGTATACTGTACAGTGTATGTTATTATTTGTATATTATTTAGTGTAATTATGTGTACATCAGATGTTTAAATTGTGTTAATTTGAAGTTATTGTAAATTGGTATATGTCTCATCACTGTCACGACTGCTATGTTGATCGGAACTGCACCCAAGAATTTCACACACCATTGCACTTGTGTATATGGCTGTGTGACAATAAAGTGATTTAATTTGATTTTGACCCTGGCCATCTTTCTTTTGGTGTTTTTCCAGAGTCATTAGAAAGGTCTCTTTAGTGTCTTAAGTTTTTATAACTGTGACCTTAATTGTCTACCGTCTGTAAGCTGTTAGTGTCTTAACATGCACCTGTGGAACAATCATTCATTAATTGTTTATAGTTTATTGAACAAGCATGGAAAACATTGTTTAAACCCTTTACAATAAAGATCTGTAAAGTTATTTGGATTTTTACAAAATTATCTTTAAAATACAGTGTCCTGAAAAAGGGACATTTCTTTTTTGTTTATATGCTTGCCCTGGTCAATATTATCAGGAATCATGGAATGAGTTTCCACCATTTTGCCGACGATAGTTGGGAACTTTATGATGAAATCAAAGATTGGATGGCCAAACATTTCCTTCTACTCAATTCCGACAGAGGTACTAAATATTATTACTAAAAACAAGCCGATTAAATATAATTTGACTCTCAATGGATGTACAGTTACATTGTCTTCTACAGTGAAGAACTTAGGGTTTATATTTGATACCAATCTGTCCTTTGAAAATCACATTTCCAATGTTTGAGGAATAGCATTCTTCTACCTCAGAAATAATGGCAAGTTACAACACATACTGTTGCTGATGCTGAAAAACTAATTCATGCGTTCATGATCTCAAGACTAGATTATTGTAATGCATTACTGGGAGGATGTCCTGCAAGTTCAATAAATAAAACTTCAATTGCAGTTCAAAATGCAGCAGTCAAAGTGCTGACTAAAACCAAGAAATGTGATAATATTAGTCCTATTTTATCATTGTTAAATTGACCTGTTAAATTTCATATTAATTTTAAAATTCTGTTAAATACATACAAAGCTTTGAATGGTCTAGTTCCGCAGTACTTAAGTGAACTTCTGGCATGCCATATTCCATCACCTTCATTACGATCACAAAATTCTGGCCCGTTAATAGTTCCTGAAATATAAAAATCTACAAAAGGAGGTAGATCCTTTTCCTTTGGCTCCTAAACTATGGAATAGTCTTCCTAACACTGTTCAGGACACAGACACACTTGCTCAGTTTAAGTCTAGACTAAAGACTCATCTATTCAGCCAGGCATACACCTAATTTATCAATCAACTCACAATTAGGCTGCTTTATTTACGTCTGCCGGAACCAGAAACACTTAATCTATAAGGTGCATCACCTTAGTCTAATGATGGACTACACTCTTAAAGTGGAATACACATACTATCAGTTAATTGCCAACAAAAGGACAATGCATCTTTGTGAAATTCTGCAGTTAACCCTTACCAGCCGGAGCGTTCAAATTTGGGAACAATTATTCCTATGGTTCTGGTCTCAATATCTTCGCCGTCCAATCACTGATTTTATTTCTTAAAACTGACAGATACTCATGACAATACAAGCTAAAAGCACATAATTGGTTAAGGGGTTACTGGGCATGAATAATAAATGTATCGTCATCCTCCATTTGCCCGAGCGGAGCCAGAGAGGATACCCTGGGAGATTACCTCCAGTGTTGGATTAACTGCTTCAAATTGAAAACTGAGGTGATCTTTTGAGGTAATACAAGTTATTTAACATGTGTCGTCAATATTGTCAATTGAAAGTCAAAACGTTTTAAGAAGCATTTATTGTAGAAGTAACACCAGTTATTTCTGGAAAAATTACATGACTGTCGGCATTTATCGGACAGGCAGCTAGCCTTTAAGCAAATTTCTGTGAAACTTGCTAAATAAACATTAGCTAGCAATACTATGTACATTTTTAGCTAAATATCAACTTTTTTTGGCCAATTTTGTCACTTGTGAAAAGTCCGCCTGAAGTAATGTGAGGCAGAGAGCAGATGCTGTTCAGACCTGCCTGGAAACCGGCCTGCTAGTTAGACAAGTTATCTAGCTTGTTGATTTTCCCATGTAATTAAAAAAAAATGGTAGATATCTTTCTATAATTTAGCAGATAGCCTTACCCATCCATCACACAGAGATGACTTTAGGTTGTGTGTAGCTTCCTGTTCACAAGGAAAGTGTGAGGGCTGTCTGCAGTTGGACATTCTGGTTAGTCTGCAAGCCTTTGGTGACTATTCAGTGTATGGGCTTGTGAAGAACACACTGTTGGCTACCAATTGTTGTACTTTTCTGTTGAACAGATGAATAGAGACTATGGCTCCCTGCTCAGCACCCTCAAGAGGAAGCAGCTGACAAGCTTAGGTTCATAGCAGAGGACGACGTGGTTCATGAGGGCATGAGCATACAGGAGGAAGATCTGCTGGACCAGGAACTACTGCAGGAAGACCCAGGCCACGAGGAGATGGAGGATGACATGGAACCTGATCCCCAGCCATGTTTACTGATGTTGTCCTCCCCTCTTTTCTCTCCACAGGTATTGCAGTTAAGATATTATGAATTTATATATAACTTTGTTCCTGCACTCTTTATTAAAAATGTATTTACTGTAGATAGTTCGAAAGTTTGATTTGGTATGTTTTGCTGTGTAATTCTAATGTTCAAATTAAACCAAGTGTGTTTTATTGAACACAAAATTGATATTTCAGTGTTTGTGTCCTTCAATTTCAGATGCAGTCTCAATTTATTATTACAGGTGCTCAAAAAGAGTATTTGAGGAGTGGTCATGTGAAACGTTATCTTAACGTTCTAAATGTTTGTTTTATTCCGTTTTCCCACTAATCACTAGAATGGTCATAACTTTTAAACAGATTAGATTTCTAACCTGTCTGCTATTCTACATTGCCCACAAAATTATGTATATTTAATACACTAAGTTTGCCTCTAGTTTGTAATTAAAATGGTTGAAAAAGCAGTTGTCTGATGAAGTATGGTGGCCGGAGAAGATTGTAAAAATTGCTGTGTGAAATCTTATTGAAAAAGGATGAGTAGCCTTAAATAATTATACGTATAAATTATATAATTTGAAAGCCCTAGTTCTTCTCTTCAGTATGGTATATACAATTCAGGTGTGTGATCAACGTAATATGAATTAAATATCATTCTGGCACAGACTGGAATTTTCAGAATTTTGGGCTCAGGCTTTAAAGGGTTAATCCAGGATGGACTTCAAAAGACATTAGAGATTTTTATGAACTGTAAGATTAATAACTAAACACTGGCACAACACTTAATTTAATAATTTTAAACCATGACTTGCACTGCACACACACAAAAAAAAAAAAATCCCACACACTAATATTGTCATTATATTCATGATGTTAGTCAGAGGGGAACTGGCCCCCACAGTGAGTCTGGTTTCTCTCAAGGTTATTTTTCTCCATTAATCAACATCTTATGGAGTTTTGTGTTCCTTACCATAGTCTCCTTCAGCTTGCTCACTGGAGTTATAAATTGTGTATAAAAACTATTTACAATTAAACAGTGATGACAAGACATTAGATATTATGGTTTCATTTTCTGTTAAAACTTCTTTGAAACGATGCGTGTTGTGAGAAGCACTATACAGGTAAAAATGACGACTCTTAATAGAATACATTGTCAGTTTAGGTCATTTGAATACACGGGCTGTTTAGCATGAATTTGTTCATTTACTGTTTATGCGTTACTGTTAATAACTTTAACCAAGCACAAGAGATGGTTCTAAAATAAAACAAACCAGTTTACACCACACAAACTCACTCGGCAATCATAAAAGATCTTGCTGCAAAACGAATAAACTATCAAATCATGAATTAACAAGCTTCCTGAAAAATCATGAATTGCATAAAAGCTTGCTGCAAAACCCTCATGAATTAAACCACCACAAGAGCTCACTGTAAAGTCACCAATTATAACTAGAGAAACAATTGGAATTATCCATTTAAAAAAATAAATCATGGACTACTTACAAGTGCTTGTGAAAGCGACCTCTCGACACACACGGAGTGCACATGGACGTGAGAGAAGACACATAGGTTAGGTAAAGAATAAAATAACTGATATTCTACATTTAAAAGGTTTAAACACCCATGTTACTCAGACTTCAGACTGGTCTTTGAAGTATCATGCATAGCATGTGCAACCACATTATGTAAAATGTACCTAGCAATTAGAGTTTGTTACAAAAGCCTTAATGCTCACAAGAGCTCAGACAAATCGTGGATTAAACCGAGCGCTTGCTGCAAAATTATGAATTAGAGTTTACTGCAAAAACAAGAATTGGACTGCAAGAGATTTTAAAAAATTTTACCTGGTGAAACCTTTTTAAACCAATCCAATAAAGAATCTTCCAAATAAAGCCTAGAGTTACTAAAAGCAGGAGTGCAGTGAAATATGCATAAGTCAATGGTATCCTACAGAAATCATGTAAGTGGTTCATTGCCTTTCAAAAAGAACGCGCAAGTATTGACCAATACGACACCATGTGTACACGGTTTAATCATGTTTAGATTCAAAATGAAAAAAAGGTAAGCTTCACTTGTGACAGGGCTGACTTCATATAGTTTATGGACACACTTGCATTATTTAATTTCTAATTTGTGGGCTTCCTTGGCAACAGTGTCTGCCTGTTTATTACCTGGCAGTCCAATATGGCCTGAAACCAAACAGAAAGTGTTAACTGTAGATTTTTTTTTTTTTTTTTTTTTTTTTTTTTAAACTTTAACCATTACCAAATGCTTTGAGTATAATCAAAACGAGAAATCATGAATTAGAACACAATCTTGCAGCACAATCATGAATTAAATCACAAGAGCTCATCTAACATCACGAATTAGACCACCACAAAAGCTTGCAAGAAAATAAAATCAGGAATCAAAAACAGAGCTTGCAGTGAAATTTAGAATTTTCTTTGATTTAGAACAGCTTGTTTATAAATAAATAAATCACTAATTAAAACCCAAGAGATCGCAGTGAAATAATGAATTGGATCATAAGAGCTTGCTGCAAAATCATGAATCAGAACACAAGACCTTGCAGTGAAATCGTGAATAGAGCTTTAAAAGACTAAAAAATGAAATGGAATTAATTGAACTGACTCGAAGACATACATTTGAAGTTCAGTTCGATGTAAATAAACCTTCCTTTCAAAACAGAGCGCAAAACACACAACATGAATGTGGTGTGGTCAGACAATGAAGCAATTTAAACCATGAGGGACCACAGCGAGAACTGATGTAAGAGCAAAAACAGATGCCATATTTTCTGTTGAAGAAAACAGTTTGATAGCAAATGAGTATTAGTTGTCATTCAGAAAGAAAAGCTACCATTTAACATTTAGATATTTTAATCAATTGGAAGTAAAAGTAATCCAAACCATTGTCTTCCAGAGACTGATTTAAAAAAAACACCATTAACCAAAATGTGTCACACATTGCCATTGTGATGTCCACTGAGTGTGAATCCTCACCAGTTCAAAAAGTGCTAGGTTTACTGGTTTACTATGTATTTGGAGGACATTTGAACTCTGGCAAAATGACAGTGAAGTGTGATTATACAAATCATGAATACATTATGCAGATCCACATTTTGGGATTTTGTGGTCACTGTGGTAAGTCTTAAGTACACCACAAGATGGCGACAGAAGATTGCATATGATAAATGCTGCAAAACTCAAGAATGTACAATAAATATTAACAAATAAAAAATGTCTTGCAGCCCCAATGCTAAAACTTTAAAACCGTAAAATCTTACATATACATTGGCTTGGAAAAGTTCAGACCCTTAACTTACGTTTTACTGAAAAAGTCAATTTAACTTTTGTTCTGTGTGATACATTACCTGAACACATTTAATCTCAAAACCAATTTCACCTTAAAATTTGGTTGAAAACTAAGTGACCTAAAAATAAAAAAAATAAAACAGCAGTTCGTAAAAATATCCAGCCCCTCTGTTCTGGAAGCTCCATTTTCACACAGCTGAAAAAAAAAAAAAAATGCCCTTTTGTCAAAATCCCCAACAATCAGCATCAACCTGCAAGACACTAAATAACAAGCATTTTTTCCTCTGAAATAAAGTATCACTCAGGATACGGATCATTGGTCAGATCTGAAGGACAGCGGTAACAAAGAAAAGCATTGTACAGCAGGAGGAGAGAAAGTACTCGTACAAGGGTACAAAGTAATGTCAAAAAGTGTTTGGATATCCCAGTTAGGATTGTTGGATCAGTCATCAAAGATTAGAGGCTAAAATCACACCATTCAGACACTGCTGAGATTAAAGGTTATCCCTCAAAACTCAGACTAAGCTTTAATATTTGTAAAGGAAGACCAGAAGAGGCTATTTATACTCTTTAGAGTCTGGAGCAAATTTGTTTCAGAGCTCTTCAGATCACCCTCAAAACCAGCCATACTGTCATATTCTGCCACAAATGAACATTGTTTTTTGCAATGTATTTATGTGTGCCATGAAAAAAAAAGTTTTAAAAATAGTGTAACTGCTTGTAAATACAAAGACTGCAATATAAAACATCGGCTATATTCATCAACACTTTTGCTGAAGCAACCTGGTATACAACATCAACATTATATACATAACACAAAATACTAAACTCATCTTTGTGAAATGCAAACTTCCCACTAAACCACTGTAACCTCTGCCTCAGGTACACAGTTATTTCACAAAAAGTAAAGCAATTAAGAACTAATAAACATTAAGTAAAGAGATTTTAGAGAAGAAATAAGTAAACTAACATTTATTTTTTAATGACTCACCCACTGGGGGGGGGGGGGGGTGTCTGCGTATCTCAGCGAGTATTGACGCTGACTATCACCCCTGAGTTTGAATCCAAGGTGTGCTGAGTGACTCCAGCCAGGTCTCCTAAGCAACCAAATTGGCCCGGTTGCTAGGGAGGGTAGAGTCACATGTGGTTCTTGCTCTGGGTGGGGTGCATGATGAGTTGTGTGGATGCCATGGAGAATAGCGTGAAGCCTCCACACGCACTACGTCTCCGCGGTAACGCGCTCAACAAGCCACGTGATAAGATGCGCGAATGGTCTCAGACGCGGAGGAAACTGAGATTTGTCCTGATTGAGGTGAGTCTCTATGCCACCACGAGGACTTAGAGCACACTGGGAATTGGGCATTCCAAATTGGGGAAAAAAGGGGAGGAAAAAAAAAATAAAGACTCACCCACAGCTGTTTTCAACCTCTCACGAGGTATTTTTCAAACGTTCCCACCAAAAAGACGTGCAGGTGCCACTCCAGCATTTATAAATGCAGCTGCTACAGAGCAGGGCTGCAATTGGCTGAGCAGAAAAGAGCAATAAAGTCCTGACCAATCACAAAGGTTGAAACAAATCGACGTTCGTCCAATACAGAAGAAGATACTCCACATATAAATTGGACGTTTGAACATTTGAACCTGAACGGTGACGTGATGACGATTCAGATAAACCCGTTACATTAATGCAATAGCACATTTTATTTCCAAACTAGACCTGCAATCATTGAGAATATTTAGATGTAATGACATCATTTGTTATTCATGTATCTCTTTTGTAGGACATGTTGAGTGAGCAAATGAAGTTATGAATAGGATGGGACATACCAGAAAATAATGCAGAATAATGCACACACACACACACACACACACACACACTGACACATGCACCTTCGCTGCAGAAGAACTGTCAACCCTAACACTTAAAAAAAAAAAAAAGACATGTTAATGTGCCTTTACTCTGTGAACTGTGGATTTGGTCTTATTTAAGTTACAAGTGCAAAGGAAAAAAAAAATCTATGTATTATTCTCATATCTAACCTTTACTCTAGTTTTCTGGTTTCTTTTACCTTTGACGTTGTATGACACTGGACTTGTACCACATAATCATCTTCAACACTAATTGATAGTCAAAGCTTGGAGCCAGAGTCTTAATATAGATTACAATTCTTGTATTAGAAATTATTATGAATGAAAAATAAAATGATATAAGTCAACATTGTTAGACGATGTGTTTAACCGTTTTTTCTGAATGCTTAAACACTAACAGTGATTCTTGAAGCACTATCTCTGAAACCATTAACACTTGTAGCAATGCATTTACCAAGTGTGCCAAACTGAATGCCCCTTCTCTGCTTTACACTCAGTTTGTAAATTAATAACACACTTCTAGCAAAACTGTAAACATTGGTCTCTACATTGCTACACTATTTCACCGATTGCCTTTCCACGTTGACACATGTGAAAACACTTTTAGATAATGAGTTCACTTACAAATCAGAGCTTGAGCACTATAAATAGGCCACAGTCTGATGACTAGACCTACAAAGAAGGCGAGATGTAATTTTTTTTCTGTTTTTTTTTTCTTGCACAAATATTTTTGTTTTCTTCTACTGTGCTTTTGTTGTCTAAGGAGTGTTAGGATTTACAAATACAGCAAATAACCTTTTCCCCTTATTTGTATTGATAGTGTGTTATGTTCTGAATACACATCCATACTTTACACATTTAGATGCCTGTGTGTATTTGTGTTTACTACATGTATTACAAAACTTTATTGCAAACTGTTATGCCCTGCACACAGAAAAAGCAAAAGCCACAAGTATTTTTCATTTATACTATCAGTGTGTAGTTGGTGCTTCATGTACTTATTCAAATGATGGTTTGTGTGTACTGTATTGATGCAAAACCACAAATTTTTTTAAAAGAGTTTGAAGAGTTTTGCAAGAATTGTTTGCTTTTGCAAGAGATGTATAATGTGCTGCTGGTTTGGTGTAAGGTTTTGTGGTTAGTGTGTAGAGTTTTGCAAAAATAGCCTATAGTTTCAAAGATAGTGCCTAAGCAATCAGAAAGAAAACTGGGTATGTTAAAAGACATGAGCTGAACACATGTTAGAATTTGTAAGAGAATATTTTAAAACACAGCCCGATCATGTAGATTTACACTCTACAATATCAGGAAGATAAGACCTTTCCTCTCTGAACATGCCACACAACTGCTTGTTCAGTCACTTGTCATATCTAGACTGGACTACTGTAACACTCTCATTGCAGGCCTCCCTGCATGTGCAATTAGAGCCCTGCAAATGATCCAGAATGCAGCAGCGCGTCTGGTCTTTAATGAACCAAAGAGAGCGCATGTTACACCACTCCTTGTCTCTCTTCACTGGCTGCCGGTTGATGCACGTATCAAATTCAAGGCTCTGATGCTGGCATACAGAACAGTCACTGGGTCTGCTCCAGCATACCTAAAATCATTTATGCAGAGCTACGCGCCCACTAGAAGTCTGCGGTCGGCTAAGGAACGTCGCCTTGTTGTACCAACACAAAAAGGCACCAAAACACTTTCCCGAACTTTCAGCTTCATCATACCACGTTGGTGGAATGACCTTCCCAAATCCATCAAAGAAGCTGACTCACTTTCTGTCTTCAAAAAATGGTTTAAAACACATCTCTTCCATGAACACTTGATCATGCACTCATAAGTAATAATAATGAAAAAATTATATATATATTCTTGTTGCATTTTAATCTGTTGTAACACTATAAAGGATGGGCAAGGAGGCGGCAGGAACCGGCTGAACAGTCAAAGTAATATTTAATGCAAACTTAAAAAGACACCAACACAAATACACACACGGCAGCTGCATGTGGCTCTCTCTCTCCCGAACTGCCGCATCCGGCTGCATTTATCCCTCTCCTCAGCTTATTAGCCCGATTAGGGGCTGGCCGTGCATAGTCATGACCTGGCCCCGCCCTCCTCCTCGTCACATCTCCTCCTCGTCTTGAATACTACTATTCTGATGCTAGTGAATCTTTGTATATGGCACTTTTTCATACCACTGACTCCTTAAGATGATTCGCTTATATTTTTCCTCTTTTGTAAGTCACTTTGGATGAATAAATGTAAATAAATGTAAATAAATGTAAAACCACAATACATTTTAACATGTGTAACAAATTAGAGTGTACAAAGTTCAGAGAACATTCTGGGCACATTGTTAGAAGACTCATTTGTAAGAGAATATATTGAGTTGAATACATGTTTAAATGTAATGCTGTTTTAAAATAAAAGTATACTCTTTTAGTATTGGTAATAAGTGGACAATATGCATGAAACTTCAGTGTAAGCAAATAAAGCATCAATGACTTGAAAATCAGTGTAAACAATGAAATATCTATATTAATAGTGTAAGAAAATATGACACCACCTCACTTCAGTTCATCTCTCATACTAGACAGTGGTGAAATATCTGTGTGTCCACTCCAAAGCGATCTGAGTGTCGCAGTGGCTCATTTGTTTCTTTAAGTTTTGCTGATTGAAGATCAGTTATGGGAATATCCAGCTGAGGAACTTTGACCCCTGGTTTGATTCCTGAATGTGTCCACTCTTATGTAATGTCAATACTCTGAAATAATAATAAAAAAAATAAATAAAATAATATATATTTTTTTATTATATAAACATGGGTACAATAAATGTCCAAAGGTAATCACACTTAAATAGACAATGCATTTTGACTTAAAAGGTGAACTCTGTAATTTCTTCATAATACAAAATATGACCCTAACCTAACTCTGACACCTACTGCCATGGGTCACCATTACTGGTGCCATTGTAGAAATACACTAGATACTGAACCAAAAGAGTTCAGTAACAGAAGAGTACTGAAATATATGATTAATATTAGTATTTGGATACTGGAAACCTTTTTGGTAACTATAGAAATCGTGTAAAAACTGGTAACCTGCAATTGTTATCATAAAGGGATAGTACACTGAAAATGTTTAATTCCCTCATCATTTACTCACCCTCAACACAAATTAAGATTTTTAGACGAATATTTCAGCTCTGTAGGTCCATACAATGCAAGTGAATGGTGACCAGGGGGCGTATTACAAAAAACTTCCTAACATAAGATCTGATCAGTTAAGTTAGGATTTTTCACAAATTTTTATTACAGAAGCAAATCCTAACTTAACTACATATAGTAAAAGAGCATTACAGAAGCATCCTAACTTGCCAAAAATCTTAAATGAGTGTCATAACTTTAAGACAACCTCCTAACTGAAAACCTATTTGAAAGCCAGTGGTTACAGTCACATTACAATACTATAAAACATAACTGTAGCGCTGTCAGAGAATGGTGCTACATTTATTAGTGATACAAAACGAAGGACAGTGATGTTTAATGGTGGAAAAACTTTTTGAAAGACCCAGATGATGTGCTGCGCTTTGATGAAAAAATACACAAAATAATTACAAACTCCCATTTTATAATGCAGTTATCAAAACTTTATTTCTGCAGTCTTGAAATTAAAAGTGCATCGATTTTGTTTCTCCATTTTCATCTTTGTAATGTTTACTTCACAGCAGCTGTTTGCGCATAGTTGGTTGCTTAGTAACAGACATGACTGAATTACTGAACTCGAGGAGCGGTTTAGGATTTCCTAACTAGAGATAAGATATGATTTTGTAAGATAAGATAAGAATCCTAAATCAAGATAGGATAATGCACTTAGAAAATATTGTTCTGTTATAGATTTTTTTCCTAAATGAGATCCTAATTGAAATTGCCACGGTAACAAAGCAAATAAGATAGGTGTAACAGTTAAAGAACGGGCAAGGAGGCGAGAACTGGCTGAACAGTCAACATAAAATTTAATGTAAAACTAAACATAAAACAAACATAAACAAACACACACACATGCCCCCCTTTATCTCGCTCTCCTGCTGATCATCTGATTCAGAGCTGGCCATGCACCCTCACGGCCCGGCCACGGCCCGCTCCTCGTCACACTCCTCCCCCGCGAATTCAGGCCGGGGTGCCACCAAACTGACTTACCTCCCGTCTCTGGAGGGGAGACGCTGCCCTTCCGGCCATTCTGTCAGCCAGTGGTCCACCCCGCTCCTGAGAACCTGGGGGAGACTTGAGGGGAGGTGTGGGAAGAGGGAAAGGGTGAGTGAGAGACACTCAGAGAGAGAGAGAGAAAAACTTGCTCACCAGTCCATGGACACGCTGTCACCTGGTCCTCAACTGCTCCTCCGCCCTCTGGCGGTTGGAACTCGCTCCTCTCCTGGCTCCTCCCCATTTTGGCAGATGGCAGCAGTTCCTCCAGCTCTTGGCAGCCGGCAGCGACCCCTCTGTCCCCAGGCAGATGGCCGTGGCTGCTCCTTCTGATGGACGGCAGCGGTGAGGACTCCACGACAGCGCATCCCTCCTCCCTCCCATGTTTCAGCACCACTGTAACAGTTGAAGGACGGGCAAGGAGGAGGCAGGAACCGGCTGAACAGTCAACATAAAGTTTAATGTAAAACTCAAAATAAAACAAACATAAACACACACACATGCAGCGTGGCAACGTGCGTCTCTCTCTCTCAAACTGGCGTCTCCGGCCCCCCTTTATGTTGCTCTCCCACTGATCATCTGATTCAGCACTGGCCGTGCACCCTCATGGCCAGGCCACGCCCTACTCCTCGTCACAATAGGATTCCAAATTTAGGATGTTTTTGTAATATGCCCCCTGAACTCTTACGCTCGCTTGGATCTTTGTCCTTTTTAAGAATCAGACTGATCCGGGCTTGCATCATGGTTGGTGGAAGCTTTCCATTCTTTAATGATTCCATATAAACTTCAGTTCTGTAGCATAAGATCTAAAAACTCAGTGGCTAAGCCATCTGGCCCTGGAGCCTTACCTCGCCAAGCTCCTCCAAGTTTATCTCAGAATCAAGATAATTCTTTTGCTAGGCAGTCAGTTTAGGAAGTTCTAATGGTTCCACAACGTTTCTAATATCCTCATCAGTAGACGAAGACATGGAACTATAAAGATCAAGATAGAATTCTTTAAAGGCATTATTAATATCAATGGCCAAGGTAAATATTTCATCACCAGCAGATTTCACTGAGGGAATGGTAGAAAAAACTCTCTGTTATATATATCTAGCCAGAAGTTTTCCTGCCTTGTCCCCCGACTGTATGACTGTCTTGCCCTGAATAGCCAAAACTCCACCTTCCATGACAAAATAGCATTATATCTGTATTTCAATCGATTCAATTCTCTGAGGCCATGCCAGGGCGTGATCTGAGACTAAGATGTTTCCAATTGAGCAATGAACAACAGATGAAATGAGGGACTTAGATATATATATATATATAAATCTATTTTAGAATAAATCTTATGGACTGATGAAAAAAATTTATAGTCCCTACCAGATGGTTTCAAAAGTCTCCAAATATCTGTAAGACCAAGATTTTTACACATCCTGTGAAGCGTTAACGTTGCTTTAGGGGGCTTACACACTTTTGCTTCACTATGATCAAGGACTGAGTCCATCAAAAGATTAAACTCTCCTACCAATATTAAATCATGAGGGGTGGCAGCGGCTTGCAACATCCCTTCAAGATTAAAGCCCTGATCATCAACATTAGGTGCGTAAATATTATCCAAAATCAACCTTTGCCCCTGAATTTCTGCTAAAACTATAATGACTCTTCCTAATTTATCTTTAATCTGTTTGAGACATTTGAATTGTAGATGTTTACTTATAAATGTAATGACTCCCCTGCTCTTACATGAGCCAGCACTAAAGAAAAAATGTCCACCCTGTATCTTCCCAAATTTTTTAGCTTCCTGCGGGGAAAGATGCGTTTCTTGAAGAAACACTATATCATATTTCTTATGTTTAAGAAGAGAAATAACCTTCCTTCTTTTTATGGGGTGCCTCAACCCATTCACATTCCACGTGAAGAGAGACAATCCACTCATATTAACATTTAACATTTTGACATATTAGAAAAAATAGATTGTATGTCAAAAACAAAATTATAAAGACCACATTCCAACATAAGTGCAACAATCAAACCCCAAACTTCCCCCTGAACTAAACAAACAGAAAAAAAATACCATGCGCATTAACCCCGGGCACAAGAGTGCCAATTGGCATCCATCCCTCCAAACTCAAACAGTCCATGTAAGCCAACAAGAGCCCCCGTGACAACCTTGCCATTGGATTGCTCAAGTCCGGTGTTTCAACACAAATTTTGTGAGACAGAATTACACAACAAAATATAATCTATAAAACAAACTCCAACCAATAGGCGGATTAAACACAAAGAACGTGTAGATTCATCCACATAACTGTCCCGAAGGTGTGTTCCTCCACAAAACAAACTCCAGCCGCTAGGTGGAACCAGCACAAATAAAAACAAAACAAAAAAGTTATCTCGGACAGTCAAATTAATGTTCAGTGAGCTGGCCCATTCGGCTGCTACATGTGTGCAACAAATAATCTAATCACTCCAATGACTTTCAAGAAATACTCCACAGAACAAACTCCACCCAATAGGATTCATCCGCACAACTGTCCCGAAGGAGTGTTACTCCACAAAACAAACTCCAGCCTCTAGGTGGAACCAGCCCAGAGAGAAATTAAAAAGGCACTCAGTTTCCTCGGTCAGCCAAGTGGATGTTCAGTGAGTCGGTCCATTCGGCTGCAATGTGAGTATCACAAAATAACTTACTTAGTCCATTGACTTTTATGAAGGACATCGCTTGCTGGGGACTTGTAAATATTTTATGGCCATCCTTAGAATCTATTCTCAATTTGGCCAGGAACATCAGTGCAAAAGCGACCTTCTGTTGATATAAGAGTTTCTTGCATTCCTTGAATCGATCACTTTTCTCTCTTGTTGAATTCATAAAGTTGGGAACAAGAAAATGCTGTGGTTCTTCCAAGAAAGCCTTCCTTTACTCCTTGCCTCATGTAACACGAGATCTTTAACGGTGTAATGACACACTAACTCGAGAGCTGAGATGCGGGAGTTTATTGCTTTGAACACAGGAAAAGCAGGTAAGCAATGTGAGGTGAGTAGTCAGGTAAGGTACAAAGTCTTTGAACACAGTCTTTGGTCATACAGAGAACTAAGGCAGTAGGCACAGATTCACCAATGGTTAATTCCAAACCAACATGTGCCCAAACAGGTAAATTAAACTTCAGACAGGATCAAAGGTGAGTCACTTTCATAAACTGAGGAGCAGGTTTGTATATCAAGACATAAAGTACATTCAGAATTCTTCAAGTCATGTTCCCAGCACATTCAGAGAGGTTCGTTGTATAACAGGCAAGTTTCAAACAGGTGAGTAGATATGCAGTAAACTCAGGTTTCACAAAGTCACTTATCTTGCATGTCTGGAGAAGATCGTTGACAAACAGGTGAGGTTAACACAGGTGAGTAGCTATGCCATATTCTCAGAACTCTCAGAGTCACTTATCTTGTATATCCAGAACAGATCGTTGACAATTAGGTAAGTAATAAACAGAAAAGCAGTATTCCACTGTGGCAGAGCAAAAGGGAAGTCTATGGTACTTACAACAAGGCCAGGCACTGACTGAGTGTGAGTGTGGGGTTTAAGTGCACGTCCAAACGAGATGACAATGAGCTGCAGGTGTGCATGATTAACACTCAGGCGAGTGAGAGCAGGTGACTGACGGTTAAGGAGAGCCCATTGCGCTCATGATCAAAGAAATTTGGCCAGAATTGATCGGGGCCTGTCTCCCTCAGTGGATCACCAAGCCAGAACTCTGTGAGCTTGCTCGATTTCCAGCTTATGGCCTGCTATATCGAGCAGACTCGGAAAGAGCCCGTCCAGGAATTTCACCATATACTGACCCTCTGCTCCCTCAGGAATTCCAACAATATGGACGTTATTCCGCCGGCTACAGTTCTCCATATCTTCCAGCTTCTCCCAGACATGTTCCAAATCCACCTTGGTCGCTAGCGGATTAGCAGATAATTCCCTCTCCGATGACTCCAGATAATCAATCTGTTTCTCAACATCCCCCACTCTTGTACCCACCTCAGTGAATTTCGCCTCCATGGCAGTGATCGATCGACATATTACAGCAAGATCCTCCAAGTCAGCAACGACCTTCGTCAGCATTGCTGAAATGTTCAACATTTCTCACCAAAATTCCCTCATTTCTCCAAACAAACTGACTCCCGTGCTTGCGGCCTGTTGCTCAGGGGTGTCAGCTTGAGCCCAGATGTGTCTATTAATGTCTCCATAGCCCAAGGATTTTGAATTCTTTGAAATATTGTCCTCCTAGTACAGTTATGGAACAGAGTGTATCGAATATCACCGGTTTATGACATTAATAGTGTTAAAACTAGCAAAGTGCGCAGAGCTCGCCATTCACACATCCAAATCTCGCATGGCGTCACGTGACTCAACCGCTATATGGGCATTTTAGCGTATTGGTAATCATTAAAATGTCCTATTGGGAACTACAGTATGTGATCTATAAGATCAAGGTTGGAATTACTGATCTATAGTAGGTTACCGGAGGTGGTACACATTCACGGTTGATAATGCCAGCACTCTAATTCACTGAAAAATAAGGTGGATACCGTTTAAACAGATGTAATTCACGAATCTCATGAAATTCCACTGTTCAGTGCGTCAGTGCATCACATTAGATGTGTCATGCACCTAATATTTTTGAGGGGGCACCAGGCTCAACATTGCATTTTTTACATCTTCAGACAGTTTTACATCTGACTTCTTTTGTGCACATATTTTCCATACATGACATAAGAGGCCGTGCTAAATGTGTTTCAGCTCAATAAAGAGTGAGCTGAAGCCTTTCTCTAAAGAAAGTGAACATCTAGCCTTCCCCTGAATGAGGTGATTATTGTAAATATAGTTTCCGTGTTCAGTGTTATAGTTAATAAATCTAACTAAATGAACCTACTAAAGCATTTCTAAAAGAGGCCGTTCATACCAGAGTGATGTATTAATAAACTTTCCATTAAGGGGCAATATTTCACAGCGAATTCACAGCGGTCATTATCACAGCTGTGTACATCCCGCCACAAGCCGACACAGACCAGGCACTCAAGGAACTGTATGGGAGTATAAGTGAGGAGGAAACCGCGTACCCTGAGGCTGCGTTCATTGTGACCAGGGACTTTAATAAAGCCAGTTTCAAATCAGTCGCAACAAAATACCACCAGCACATTAGTTTCAACACACGAGGGGACCGGGTTTTGGACCATTGCTACTCTCCCTTCCGGGATGGCTACAAATCCCTCTCCCACCCACCATTTGGCAAATCGGACCACTCTTCCATTCTGCTCCTGCCGGCTTACAGGCAGAAACTGAAACAGGAAGCACCCACCCTCAGAACGATCCAGTGCTGGTCGGACCAATCAGACTCTACACTACAGGACTGTTATGATCACACGGACTGGAAGATGTTCCGGTCCGCCTCTGATGACGACATCGAGCTTTACGCTGACAGCGTTATGTGTTTCATCAGAAAGTGCGTGGAGGACGTCGTTCCGACCAGAACAACACGGATCTATCTGTTGGGCCTCATGTATTCAGATAGAAGACAAAGGCAGGCCTTACACAGTCGTAAAACCTAACTCAAACCCCACACACCACGTCGTAAATCTTACTGATAAAAATCGCGCCAAAATCAAACAAAGGGAGTCCAAAACAGACTACAAATCCCATGAAGCCTTGCTCACTAAAGGATCAAACTCTCAACTCCTATTGGATGAGGCACACAACAGAACGCACCTCAAACCATGACATCATCAGGAGTACAAATACCTCTGAAATGCTTCCGGGATTTGCTTCCAGCAACTTTGTTTGCAGTGTGTAGATGCAGCTCATCGCTGCTCTCAGGTGCAACCTCGTGGCACAAGGAAGTAACGTCCGACTTCAAACTGTGGCCATACAATCTCCATCTCGCTGGATGAGTTGAGATTACTCTGTGTTCAATCGAACACTCTAACGGATCCAAAGGAGACCGCCGAGCAATCCGCATCTTCATCCGTTTGCCTGCAGAAGTGAAGAGAGAAGATTTCTCTTCCATCTTCAATCAAGTCGACATTTCTGAGTTCTTCGCCAGCCCGCCGAGAATCAGCAGCCATGCCCGCCAACAGAGCGAGGAAACGGCCTCCCGTCACCACACGAGCCTCAAGGAACCATATCGGAATTAAAGGATGGAGGGACACACATTCTACCTGTGTCCTCATGCGATTCAAGTAAGAGGTTTACGTCTGGGCAGAGATAGAATATTATAGTGTGTTATTCTTGTGTTTCATGGTTTTTGCTTGTACAGTTTACGGACCGCCATGTCCGCTCATTATTAATACTCAGGGTATTAATTATCACGAATTTGTTTTGCTGTATTGTGGTCCAACCAAATTGGACGGTTGTGCATTTTCGCCATCGCGGGTGAAACCGGCAAACTGAGTTATCCATTAAAGAGTCAAAGAACGCGGGACTTTTACGAGCCATCCACCTTGTCTCTGAGCGATAAGCTAACAGCTGCTTTCTCTCTCACGATCGTGAAATCGGCTTTAGGGCCGTCACTTTATTCTCTCTCTCTCTCGTACTAACAACACACACACACGCACGCGACCCCTCACAAACATTCTGGCACACTGTGGCAGCGGGGGCATGGTCAAGCATCTCTCGGAGAGAGAAAGCGGTAAGGGTGCTTACACCTGAGCTAAATTATGTCTAACACCTGTCTCTAATTTCAGTGAGCACGGGGAGAGCGGCATAAATAGAGCGACACAACACTCAGTCGAGAGAGAGACTGGATACGACAGAGCCGAGCCAGAGCAAGGATTTTTCTAGTAGTGAAAGTTTATTTATGAAAGCAGTGTGTGTTAGTGTCAGTTTAGTGTGTGAAGGTAAACTGTAAAGTGGTGTCGCCAAGAGGGGAAAATAAAGCCTGACCTGAAGAAGGAAAAACTGCTCCTCGCCTCATCTTTTACACACACATTTTTGGCTCGTAGATAGCTTAATGTTAAAGCCCAGCTTTGTCCCTAAGCTATCGTACAAGCGGATACACGCGGTAACTGGTAGACGCCATTGACTGGTTTCTCTCCGCCCCCATTTGCGGTCATATTCCCTGGCCGGAAGTCTCGCGTGACATACTCTCCATGAGAGTCACGTCCGACATTTTGTGCGCGTCCCTCCTTACACACACACACACACACACACACACACACACACACACACACACACTGTCACACACACACCTTATGTGTTATAGGATTATTTTAGTTTCCATATCTAATCATATCACTGTTTAGTTTGTAGTTGTATGTCGGAAGTTTATTGACTGCATTGTATTAATTATTAATTGATATTACTGCATAAATAAACTTTGTTTATATTACAAAGAGAAGTGTTTTGGTTTGTTTTACATACGCCTGTGTCATGCTGACGGGATGTCAGTGCTCGGATTCAAGCCTTCATTTGTTGTTTTTTTTTCCCGAAAATCGATATTCTTTGGATGTCGATTTTCCTAAGAAAACAATCTAATATTGAGACTGTTTTACTATCTGATTATTAGTCCCTGATTCCAGGGTGGTGCCCCGTCAATGTTAATCCTTATTAATATTCTGTTGATTTTTGATAATTGATAATTATCTTTGATGATTGTTGAATTTGAATGATCAATAAGCTAGTGTTAATTTTAATTAATGTTTCATCGATGTTAACAATTAACGGTTATCTTTGATAATTGTTGATTTAAAGGATTAAAAAAAGCTAACATTGATTCTCATCAATGTTCTATTGATTTTAATAATTAATAAATATCTTTGATAATTATTAATTATTGCTAATAACCAAACTTGCTCCTAAACGTAGCACACTACATTTACTAGAGCCCCATATGAGGTTTTAATGAGTTAGATTCAATTAATTAATTTAAATATTAATTAATAACTAAAGAAATAATTATTAATTATTTCTGTTAGTAACACTGATCTAAACAACCAGTAAAGCCCTACATCTCCGAACCAGAAGCCATGGATAAATAGCGATGTTCGCGCGGCACTTCATGTGCGGACCTCCACTTTCAATTCTGGGAATGCAGAGGAGCATAAACAAGCCAGTTATGCCCTCTGAAAAATGCATCAGAACAGCAAAACGCCAGTACAGGAACAAGATTGAAGGACAGTTTAACACCACCAACTCTAGAAGCATGTGGCAGGGAATTAACATCATCACGGACATTAAAAGGAATAAAAACTCCGCCATGAACACCGCTGCCTCTCTCCCGGATGAGCTAAATACTTTTTATGCTCGTTTTGAGGGAAATAACACCGCCCTCGCGGAGAGAGCTCTCGCGGCCGAAGCTACAGAGGTTAGTTCACTTTCCGTCTCTGTAGCCGATGTAACCCGATCCTTCCGACAGTGAATATCTGCAAAGCCGCGGGCCCAGATGGCATTCCGGGTCGCGTCATCAGAGTGTGCCCGAACCAGCTGGCTGGTGTTTTTACAGATATTTTCAACCTTTCCCTCTCTTTGTCTGTAGTCCCCACATGCTTTAAAACATCCACCATTGTGCCTGTTCCAAAGCAATCAAAAATAACTTGCTTAAATGACTGGCATCCTGTTGCTCTGACCCCCATAATCAGCAAATGCTTTGAGAGACTAATCAGAGATTACATCTGCTCTGTGCTGCCTCTCTCTCTAGACCCATTGCAGTTTGCTTACCGCAACAACCGCTCCACTGATGATGCCATTGCATCTACAATACACACTGTTCTCTCCCACCTGGAAAAAAAGAACACTTATGTGAGAATGCTGTTTGTAGACTACAGCTCAGCATTCAACACCATAGTGCCCTCCAAGCTAGATGAGAAACTCCGGGCTCTGGGCTTAAACAGCTCGCTGTGCAGCTGGATCCTGGACTTCCTGTCAAGCAGACACCAGGTGGTTAGAATAGGCAGCAACATCTCCTCATCACTGACCCTCAACACTGGAGCCCCACAGGGCTGTGTTCTCAGCCCACTCCTGTATTCTCTGTACACACATGACTGTGTGGCAACACATAGCTCCAATGCCATCATTAAGTTTGCTGATGACACGACGGTGGTAGGTCTGATCACTGACAATGATGAAACAGCCTACAGAGAGGAGGTGCACACTCTGACACACTGGTGTCAGGAGCACAACCTCTCCCTCAACGTCAGTAAGACAAAGGAGCTTGTGGTGGACTTCAGAAGAAAAGACAGAGAACACAGTCCCATCACCATCAATGGAGCACCAGTGGAGAGAGTCAGCAGCTTCAAGTTCCTGGGTGTCCACATCACTGAGGAACTCACATGGTCCGTCCACACTGAAGCCGTTGTGAAGAAGGCTCATCAGCGCCTCTTCTTCCTGAGACGGCTGAGGATGTCTGGTATGAACCGCCACATCCTCACACGGTTCTACACCTGCACTATAGAGAGCATCCTGACTAGCTGCATCTCCGCCTGGTACGGCAATAGCACCGCCCACAACCGCAAAGCACTGCAAAGGGTGGTGCGAACTGCCAGACACATCATCGGAGGTGAGCTTCCCTCCCTCCAGGACATATATACCAGGTGGTGTGTGAAAAAAGCTCAGAGGATCATCAGAGACTCCAGCCACCCAAGCCATGGGCTGTTCTCACTGCTACCATCAGGTAGGCGGTATCGCAGCATCAGGACCCACATCAGCCGACTCCATGATAGCTTCTTCCCCCAAGCAATCAGACTTTTGAATCATTGATCTCCCACGATCAAAATACATCAGCACTGCACTTTATTACTCATATCTCACACCGGACTGTCATAAATTATATTATTATTTTATATATTCTCTCTTAACAACTTACTATCAACCGACAGCCAATAGAGTAACGTCAATACAGTACAATACAACCTACTGTACATTCTATATATACTACTATATATACTTTTTTATTTTTTTATTTGTATTGAATAATGTGTATTCTATATTGTGCGTATTGTATACTGTACAGTGTATGTTATTATTTGTATATTGTGTTGTGTAATTATGTGTATATCAGATGTTTAAATTGTGTTGTGTTAATTTGATGTTATTGTAAATTGGTATATGTCTCATCACTGTCACGACTGCTATGTTGATCAGAACTGCACCCAAGAATTTCACACACCATTGCACTTGTGTATATGGCTGTGTGACAATAAAAGTGATTTGATTTGATTTGATTTGATTTGATCCCTGGAGTTTTTCACTGGCAGTATTTACATTTTAAGAGGGCATTGTTTGGGCATCATCTGGCACAACAGTTCTAATTCATGTTTCACCTTTGTGGTTTTAATCAGATGCGTTTCTTAGACACTAAACACAGCCCTTCAAAACAGACATTCAAAACAATAAATAAACGTAATAACTATAACCTTTGTTTGCACAAAACTGTCAAAGTCATCAAAATCCAAGCCGAAAAGCCAGATAGTAAAATATTGTTGTGGCGCTTTGTTTGGTATAGCGTGTTTTTCACCCTTAAGATGCATGTTTTAACAATACCTCTTTTTGTTTGTGTCCTCATTACATAACGAGTAAAATTAATACATTTGAATATAAAGTAAAAACAACAGAACTAATAAAAACACCTAGAATGCCTAAAACAGGGTGTGGGTAGTAATATTACGCATAGCAGCTCATAAAATCATCATAATATATGCATTCGGGTGTATTAACTAAGTACAAAACAACAAATAAGAGAGCACTAATAACACTAAAAAACAATAGATTTGGTGTAATAGTACATTTACAAAGGCATGAAATAATGTAATGTTATTTAATGAGGCACAAATTTAGCCTACCTCTATTTCACAAATGAATTCTGAGGGCTAAATTCTTTAGTTTGACCTCTAATTTCAAATACAGAGTATTTAAACCTACACTTAAAAAAAATCTAAATATAGAAATAGAATGACACATAAAATATATCAAATATCAACTTTAGAACAATCAAACCAAACATTAATTTACAAAAGGTAGCCTAACTCACTCTTAGATGAGTCTAAATAGCAAGCAAAAAAAAAAAAAAAAAAAATCTCCTCTGTTGCCTCTTGAGGAGAAAAAAACATTTTAGAAGAGAAAAAAAAATTGAAAAAAAAAAATTGGAAGAGAAAAAATAATTTTGGAAGAGAAAAGAAAATTCTGGAAGAGGAAGGCACTAAAACAATATATTTTTTTTAAATTAATTTTCATGTTGCGGTTTAGGCCTTCCATAGTTTACATCTACCTTGTCTTCTCGCACATGCGCAGTCTGTTAAGTATAGTCTAATTATGTGTTACTGTGTTCATTAGTTAACTGTGTTTATCAAAAGAACGACTTATAAATTTAAAGATCAGTTCAAGATGGTTAGCAAAATAACAACGGCATGATCATGAAATATTATGTGAAATATTTATTTTAGAGCTTGAATTGATTATCAATAATCACTATTTATCAAAACAGACCATTTAAAATAATCGTTTACTACTCGTCGTTGCTGTATGACTTTAATCCCCGTGTATAAAATGTATAATTGTAGAATCTCGCGAGATTTTGACGAAAGACGGTTCCCCTCTAAACACGAGCCGTTTCCCGGGCGACGGCGTGTTGCTTTACGCGCATGCGCACAGTGAGTCGTCTCGTCAGCTGGCAAAGTAGTTCGTGATGGCGCATTACAGAGTGAGTAAATATACACAAACAAACACAAAAACACAGTGAAAAACTACCAGAATGATTCATGTACAGCTGCTGTTTGATTCGGTATGTAAAAACGATTAATCTCGAGAGACGGTAATGTCGCAACACTTCGACGTTTAACGATGTTTTTACTTTTAGTTTTAAAGGCCTGTTTTGTGAAAGCAATTATAAAACCACATGACCAAAAACATTAAAACTATGAGTTACAGTTAATGTAGGAATGACTTTGCATGTATAACAAAGTATCAAAGCAAACGTTTATTTTAATGAAATCTAGCTCAGACACGTGACATTAGTGTTGGTGATTTATTAATGATTTATTAATGATTATTATTAAGTTCACACATTCACTAAAACACAAAGTGACTTAATTCGACACACTACATCTATTGTTTTAGCATTTCAAACCTCTTTTGTCAAATGGTTTGCTTGTAAAATGTGTTATATTTAGTAATAAATGACACTTTCTAATGAAGTGATATTCACATATTTTAGTGGATACTGTGTTTGGTCTATTTTCTCCTGGTGCTGTTGTGGTTTTTATTTTCACGACTCTTTTAATATTAATTGCTCGATTATGTCTGTGCTTGGGAAGATCTTTTGCTCTCAAATGTGACATTATCTTCTGATTTGAGACATAAATTAATTGTATGATTAATTAAGTTTGTGTGTTTGTCTCGTGAAGGCATCAGAGTCGAAGCGCGAGCAGTTCAGGAGATATCTGGAGAAAGCTGGAGTTCTGGACAGTCTCACCAATGGTAGAACACCAAATACATCAAGTTTTTATGATTTATTCATGACGGTTTACAGAATGTAACTGATTTTTCCACATTTTAGTGTTGGTGGCTTTGTACGAGGAAAGGGAGAAACCCAACAATGCTCTTGAGTATCCTTTCTCATATCTGATACTATACTGTGTTACTCTCTCCAAGAGTTTATCTCTAGCATTCTCACAACACTTTTCCACCAACAGTGTGCCGGTGCCCAATCCGACTCTGTTTCTTGTGTTTCCACTGAAGGGAGACCATTTTAGTCCAGAAAAATTGGCTTCATGCCGACCAATAAACCTGCTGAAAGAAGCATGAACCGCTAACGTCTTCATGAGAAGTTCTGAAAACTCAAACACATCGTTTCCATTCAAATCAGAGAGATAAAGTACTTTATATACAAATATCAAGTGAGGGAATCGATTCCTATGAGTTTTCCTTATAGAATTAAACAACTAATTGTTAAAATCAAGAATACATTTCTACATAAAGGATTTGTATTCAGTTGCGTCAGGTGTGAATGCGGATCTGTTTTGAGAGCGGTCCATAAATGCGGGCACCGACTGTGGCACCATTTGGTGGAAATGAGATGTTGGAGTCACGAGTGGGTGAGACAGAAGCCTTAATGACCCGCCCGTCAGCTTTATAAAGCATCATCTGGGTATCGCTGGACTCGAGTCTGCTGATGTGGAGAATCTGCGTCTGGAGCTCAATGATTTACAACACAAATATGAACAGCTCATGGAGGAAAACAAAGAGCTTAAAAACAGGGTGAGATTATTATCATCAATAATATTCAGACCAGAAACTGGATGTCCACGGACTTCTTTTTATCTACACAACGTTACACAAATTCAAGCTTCAACTGTTTATATTAACCAGAATTACTTGAACATTTCATTTATTAGGCACATACTAAATCATCTTAGAAACTGTGTGTGCCCATAGTCAAGTTACTTTAAGCGCTGTGATATGATTTGAGATTTATTGGTGTAAATTAGTCAGAATGACTCAGTCTTGTGTTTTAATTTAATTTACAGCTTCTGCAGTACGAGTCTGTGCAGGAAGACAGAACGGAATAAACATATTTGTTTAGTTATAAATGAGATTTCTTGACATGAGTAAAAATATTTTGGGTTAGATTCTTTTTTTGTATTAAAATGTCTAAGAAGTGAATATTTAAGTTAAGTGAAATGTGCCTGATATTTAATAAACTGTTTTTTTTTGCACTAACCCTTTATAACATTTCTTTGAATGATTGTCAAATGGTTTATTGAAGGGAGACGTTAATTTGTGATGTTATTTACACCTTAAATACAGAAATTCTAATTCTATGGGCGTTTCAAAAACGCAGACCTTGGTACTTTATTACAAAATATGGGGCTTTTTATATTAGAAGTCTTGCATCAAACAGTTCCTTGTGTACAGAGTGTGCTGCTCACTAAAGTCTTGGTTTACTAGTGAAAATGCTTCTGTTTTACCCTTAATTAAGTACAGATATGTTGCACTACAAAATTATATTATCAACATAATTTGAGTATGAGGTTGAAAAATGTACTTTTCACCATGTCTTATTTGGTGTCTCTTGCATGCACATGAACAACACCTGGTGATGTTCTCCAGGATGATTTGAGAATGTTTCACAGGTCATCTTGTGTGCTTCAATCTGTCAATACAAAGAAAAAAATTATATCTGTGATTAAATATTGTGGATAATAAAAAGAAATACAATAATGATGACGAAATTAGCGTAATCACATGATTGTTTAGTAGCGTGAAAATTACAAGTTAAAACATTACAAGATGCAAAAAACAGTTGACGTACTAATGTATACTATGTAAATACTGCATACTATTTTTGCAAAAGTATACTACAGTGTAGTAAATTATTTAAACCAGTTATTCAATGAAAATGCCAAGAGTTCTCCAGATTTCCCATCCAGCAAACATCCAAACAATCCTACCCTACAGGAGAATAATAGTTTCAGAAGTGATTACAGGGTAATTTTAAAGGGAATATTAATTGTAGGGGTGATATCATCCTCAGGGGCCATTTAAGACTATAAAACGCTGAGATCACGAGGGAAAAAAATGGCAACTGTTAAGGTCTTATTATTTGATCATTTTCTCCTTTAATTGGGAACATGATGGGCGCAAACCAAAAAATAAATCGATGAGCACGTTTACATGCATGTTCTTACACTGATTATGCTTAATAAGCTGACAACGTGTGTGGTCATGTAAACGCAATAAACCACGTTCCTTTATCGGTGTAAAGGCTATTAACGGCTTATGAATAAATCCGTCAACACGGGCAGATTTTTGTCCATAATGCTGATTTCGGGTGCCATGTAAACGCCTTATCCTGGTGTTCTTACCAGCTCATCCAATGTACGCACGTGTTGTGTGCATGATCCTTCACAGTTTGACTTCAAAAGTAGAAAATAACGCCATTAATTCAAATGTCATGAAATGCAGATTTCTTGCCTTATCAGATTTTTTAAATAAGCTGATTTTAGAGAGTACTCAGTGGATTGTGTGCATGTAAACAGGCTCAGTGATAAGTCTGGAATCAGTGCAAAAACAGCCATTTCATATTGTGCAACAAAAGGCTCAAACAAAATAATTAAACAGATGAGCCACGTTTGCAGCCGTTGTAAAATAGCTGACATATGCACACGCATGCGCACATCAGTTTAATTCGATGTTAATGTCGTAAGTTGCGACATTGCTTAGCAACCATGAACTATACAGTTGCACAGGCTACGTCCACACTAATACGTTATGTTGTTTCTCCACCAAAAATAGTGTTACGAAAATGCTCTCCATCACCGCATACTTGGAAAACAGATGGAAAACAAGAGTTTTCAAACAAAAAGTGATACAGTAAGTGCGGATGTGATCAGAGTCTACATTGGATACGAGTGGCACATCAAAACTAAACGGCTCCATTATACAACACAACAGTAACCGCACACTTTTTTCATTCATCTTGGTTCCAGAAGTGTTTTTCCATTATTTTTTTCTATTGAGATTTAATAAAATCCTTCATAAAAGAGTTGTGCATCAAACCAACCAATTTCCGAGGTGAAGCACATTACAAACTTTGTTTTGAAGCAAAACGTATTTGAAAATCAGACAAAAAGACAAAAATAAAACAACTTAATGAGGGAATGAACTACAATCCCATGAAGCATTGTGAATGATGTGACGATGACAATGATGTCATCAATTATGAAACAATGGAAAAATATAAAACTGTTGATTTTAGGTTGTTGATTAAAAGAAGAAACTATATATTTAAAGCATATTGCAGAATGCTCAGATACAAATATAGTAGTTTGAGAGTGTAGGGAGAGCAACTGGACTGTGTCATTCACAGTGCATCATGGGAGTGGGAGGAGCTGCAGAGCTCTTTTGACACAATTCTCTGATTGGTGGATCTTTCTCTTCAGGATTATGGGTAGTGTAATTCTTCACCAGGTATTACGCTATTAATTACAATTTAAAAAAAGAAACTTTAATAGAAGCATACAGTATAACCATTGATTAACCACCTTGAAGCGCATGGTAGGTCTGTCTTTAAAGTTTAATAAGTTTAAAGCTGTTTCCCCTGTAGAAAAAACTACTTCAGGACAGTTGTGCTCTATAACGAACAATGTTGGTGTCATTACACCATTTTTTAAAGGCAGTATAAACGCTACAAAAATGTGTAGCATAAATGTGGAGAAAAAAACAGTTTAAAATTATTATTTTTGTTTTTTGAGAAATGATTTGTGACCGGATGGAACCAATCCAGGGTGCTGATCTGGACCATTGTCCACTAATCGGTTACCACAGATTTAAACACAGAAAAATACTGCAGCTTGGAGGCTCTGACTGAATACAGATACTTATATATGATTCCCAGTATGTACTCTTGACTGTCTGTCTGATTTAGTGTTTATGCTGTTTACACAGTGACCGTTCAAATTGTTCATTTCATTGTTCTCTGTAAATAAAACTAAAGATTTTGGAGTTCTACATGTTGTTGCATTTAGAATCTACAGCTCTGGAAAAAATAAAGAGACCACTCCAAATGTTTCTTAACCCTCCTGTTATCCTCAGATTTACTAACATCTTTTATCCTTGGGGTCAGTTTGACCCCAGCAATTTAAACCTCCAGAATATGATTTTTACCCAAGTTTATGTGTCAGGTACTTTGTTTCTTTGTTAACTACCTAAATAGCCCTTTAAATAAAACAATACCTACTGCGCGACTGTGGAAAAATATGCAAATCACCATAAAATCTCACTGATTGACCTAAAATTGGAAAGAAAGATCATTTTGTTATTTAGAACATTTGGAAAGAAGAACAATTTCTGTTATCAAGGATAGTAACATGTATTATGTTCGGGGTCAATTTGACCCCAGGAAAAACAAACACAATTTCAAACATTTAGAAGGATTTTATTTGCAAAACAGAACATCATCATCATCAGAACATCAGTAAGGAAGACATAACGGTTCTTTATTTACAAAAAAATATTGTGTCAGGGATTGTTCTATGCTACTGTAAGTGCTATGTCTGCGAATATGTATGTGTTGAGATAGTAAAAAAACAAAGTTACGTAGTCACCAAAATGAGTTTGACAGAATATGAACAGCATATTATTTTTCCTACAGCCCACCAGAAGATACAGTCCAGCCTTTTGTCTGCACTACTGTGCACGTGCTCCTTGCAGACGTATTTCTTGCATTTCACACAGGTGTTGCTGGTCTTGGAGTCATTTCTGGGACAGACCTGGCACCTGCCACGTTTCCTGTCTGCAGTTTGAACCACTGGGGTGTGTGTCTCCATTTGTATGTCCTTCACAACAGTTGCAGCAGCTGCTGATGCTCTTGGAAGGCACCGTCTTCTCTCGATATGAGGTTTCACCAGCGCGTAACCCAGCTGCTCCAGGAAAATCCTCCTTCCACTCAGTTTTCCACTGTTCCAATCCTTGTTTATTTCACTCCATAATACAAAGGCATTGTAGGCGCTCACATCAATGATGTTGAAGAAAATGACAAGGGGCCAACGGGCAGTCATGCGTCGGCAGCTGTAGGTGGCTGTGACCTTGTCCAGATTATCAACACCTCCCTTTGTCTCGTTGTAGTCCAAGACCATTCATGGTTTTCTGTCTTCTCTGGTGCTCAGGACAGCATCTTTGTGCATGGTGCTCATCAGCAGGACATTTTTCCCTTTCTTGGGGCAATAGGAGATGACAGTGGCTCTGCCAGTGAAGGCAAACATTGAAGATGTTACCTTCCTGTTCTTCATCGCAAGAAGCACAGAGGGAAGCTCCGGCTTGTTTTTTCTCACTGTCCCCAACATGGTAACCTTCCTTTTCAGCAGTAATGTCATGACCATTCAGTGCTTCAGCCATGTCTAGTACCACCCTCATGCCCTGATTGTTTTCAGGTGCTTTCCCCAGGGGATTTACCAGTGTACACCTGCATATTCCAGGCATAGCTGGAATGTGCATCACATGCTGCCCATATTTTGATACTGTATTTGGCTGGTTTGCTTGGTATGTATTGTCTGAAGGGACAGCACCCACAAAATGCAACCAGGCATTCATCCACAGTGATGTGGGGGCCTGGATTGTAAAGAAAGGGTAATCGCTGGACCCACTTGTCCCTACATCCCATATTGCTGCGAGTTTGTCACGCTCTCGTCGGCCCTGACACGGGAGAAAACATGGAATGTCTTTAGAGATATGGTGGCTGGAAATATTGCCCTTCCAGTGTCAGCATTCCAAAGTTGTACACTCCTGCCAAAATGAGCGACCCAATGTAGGCTTGCAAGTGGATCACATCCAAGTCTTTCCAACTGTCCCCATACACGCGCCTCCCCTCTAAGTTTGTCATCTCAAGTATATCCTTTTAGATTGATGGTGTTACGAAGAGCTCAAATGCTGATTTTATGTCTTGGACATGGTTAAAAGCATATCTGGTGGGGCCTGGAACCATTTTGATGACATTAGCAGCACTAAGCCTACCCTGTCTTTCAACTGGGGAAAGAGACCATAATAACTTTCCATTTTTGGAAGGTAATGTGCCTGCTGGTGGTTGAGAGACAACAAGAGGGTCAACACTAATGGGGCTTTTCCACTGCACGGTACGGCTCGACTCCACTGTGGATAGTACCTGGTACTTTTTTTATTACCACCTCGGTCAAGGTTCCAAGCGAGCCGAGCCGATACTAAATGTGACGTCAAAACCCTGCAGATCACTGATTGGTCAGAGAGAATCGTCACTACCAGCGTCACTGGATTTGCGACACGGGACATCAACCCGCTAGTATTAAAGTTAGCAACAGTGATAGCAGTATCATTTGTTCACGCGACTTTCGAATTGTAAAAAGAAATGGCTCTGTGCAAAACCACGCCGTGGTCAATAAACAAGGTGCAGATGTTCCTCTCGTTAGTAGCCGAGGAGAGGATCCAACGAGAGCTGGATGGGGCGACGCGAAAAACAAAAAATCTTTCAGGAAGTGTCTCAGCTGTTGGCCACACATGGCTACCACCGGACCTACCAACAGTGTAGGGAAAAGTTAACGTATAGCGATTGAGACCCTAAACACATTGCTATAAGCTAGATGGCAGGTTAGCTTACTCTCGTGCGTTGTCTTTGAGCTAACACTGATGTCCTCGTCTGCGCTTTGGTGTATGATTTCCCAAACTCTCCTGTTTTTTTTTAGCCGTCAGCCTCTTTTGAAACAAAGTTTGTCGTCTTGCTGTGAAAAACAGCCACATGCCAAGAATCAAGAACACCATTCCTTCGATATCCTCCATTGCTCCTTTATTGTGTGTTTGTGTCGTGTTTAAGATGATGTCACGGCAGTAGAGGTGGCGCAACTATGATGATCAGCCTATAATCCCACCCATGTTGAAGATGCACTAAACTGCAGTGGAAAAGCAAGCTCAGAAAAGTAAACGAGTCGAGTCGAACCATAATGTGCAGTGGAAAAGTGCCATAAGAGTTTCATTCTCATCAGAGGAGGATGCCTCATAATCAGGGTCCTCCTCAACATTCTCCTCTATGTCACTTTCACTGTCAAAGAACTGTGGCAAAACCTCATTTACAGAAAACCTTTGCTTAGAGGTCATTTTCAATTGAGAGAGAGCATGAAGAGAGAGCCCACAGAGCACCAAGAGAAATGGTTTAGAAGGGTGCTGTGCAAGATTTTATATGTTTGCTCCTCCTCTATGTTGGGTGAACTATCAATGTCCTCGCGAGAATTGTTTTCCCCTCCCCCACGGTGCAGGAAATACCAAAGTTCTCGTGGGAATTATGTTTTCCCTTCCCCCATGTTGTGTGAACTATCAGTGGTTCTCGCAGTACTACAGGTATGGTTATGTTAGGTTAGGGCCCTAAAGCAGAGTTTTTTGTAGATTATAAAATTGCATGTTATAGTGACCTCAATATCATCCAAAACACATGTGTGTAAAAAATTCTTATGTTTTATACAGCTAAAACAGCCTGGGGTCAAATTGACCCCAAAGAACACTAATGCTACAAAAAGTATACAGGACTTTGAAAACATATCATCATGTTAATTTAATGTTTACCCAGTTGTCCCCATTAAATTAGGAAAAGTCATAAAATAAAAAGCAAAAACAATTGTCAATCATGTATTAAGAGACGATAAACATTGAATGCGGTCAAATTGACCCCAAAAATAATAGGAGGGATAAATCAGCATCTCTACATGTATGGCACCCATTCCAGCGCGTTTAATTCCTGCTTGAATATTTGCGCCAGGAGTGGCATAAAGTCACCCAACAGCAATGTGAAAGACTGGTAGAGAGCATGCCAAAACGCATGAAAGCTGTGATTGAAAATCAGGATTATTCCACCAAATATTGATTTCTGAACTCTTCCTGAATTAAAACTATACGGTATTGTGTTGTTTAACTTGTTTTCTTTGCATTATTTCTGTTATTTTGACCAGTTGTCATTTTCTGCAAATAAATGCTCTAAATGACAATATTTTTATTTGGAATTTGGGAGAAATGTTGTCAGTACTTTATAGAATAAAACAAAAATGTTCAATTTACTATGTTCAACACATACCTATAAATAGTAAATCCAGAGGAAATGATCATTTGGAGTGGTCTCAATTTTTTCCAGAGCTGTTTATTCTAACATCACATCAAAGCAATTAATTCTATTCTACAGATAACATGACATTTCTCTTTTCATTGTAACAAAGACCTTAATATAGAGGGTTTTTTTTCTGTCAGTTACAACTCAATCTTTGTTTTCAAAACAACGTTACTAGGGCATCATATCTAGTATTTAACAAGTTACCCAAGACAAAGTCTTTCACTTGAGAGACAGGCATGAGGCCTTCTACAGTCAACCAATCTCTTAATGAAGACTAAATCAAAACCTTCATAAGACACAGAAACTAATGACTCAGATCTGTAAGTCGGTGGCCGCTCTTTCTGCTGGCAAATGATGTTCGTCGGTTCGGTGAGAATGAGGGACTTTCAAAAGAACTGTGATGACGTGAGCCAGAGCTCAGTTTGGTCACAGAGTCGGTCGTGTTCTTTCTGCTGCCTCTCCTCAGGTCGCTTTTAGAGACTGCCATGCCGCAGCGAGTTCTCATGCCCTGGGTTATCGCTCCACTGTTGGAGTCTCCGCTGCAGTCCGAACCGTTTCCCTCCATAATTGTGCTGCAGTTCCAGGGAGGGCTCACTCGCCGAGGCTTCCACAGCACCGCCTGGCACAAGGGCGTGTCCATTATGGGGAGGGTGGTTAAGTCTGAGTGGTTGGACTCCAGCTGCTGCGAGATGGATGGGAAGCAATCTGGACCGTCCCGCTTGTGGACAACAGGAGAACGGGTGTCGCTGCCGGTGTTGTTGGAATTACTGTTGCGTTCCAGGGGACTTGGGACGACGTCCTTGTTCTCACTCAGAATGTCCAGACCCGACAGTCCAGGGTGACTCTGGATTGGAACGAACGCAGATAGGGGTTGATGAGTGGGGGTACGTGGGTCCGTTACCCTGTTTCTTCAGGAGCGAAGCAAAGCCGCTGGGTACAGGGAGGATGGTGGCTTTGCGTCCTTGACTCAGACACACCTGATGTACCACGGAGTTCTTCTTGGACTTGCTACCATAATAATTGCCCATGTCATCTTTTAAATGATGCTAGTAGTCCAGAATTCCCTTCTTCAATTTTTTTTATATGCCAGATGCAGGATCTCCAGCAGGCTAAGGAAGAGTGACACGGCCGCAATGCCCTGCATGAACACGCTCTTCTCGGTGGGTCGAGAGATGAAGCACTCCACCACGATAGGGCATGGCTCTCTATTGCACTTGTAAAGCGGCTCCAGGTGGTGACCGTACAGCAGGTACTAGCCCATCATGAAGCCAACCTCCACCACCAACGATGTGCGCTACGTAAGTGTGCAGCAGCGATCCCCTGAGCGGAGCCAAGTTGAGTTTACCCTATTCCAGCCGCCGCAGCTCCCTCTCGATGCGCCAGCGAGCTTCCACTAGCTCTGTGTCCAGCGTCTCCAGCTCTCTCCTCAGAGCCACTCTCTTGCAGTGATGCTCCTTCTCCAGAGCTCGCAGCTGGTAGATGGCGTGACCCATATACACCTGCGAGGGCGAGGAGATGAAAATAACCTGCAACCCAGTAGCAGATCAGGGAGATGGGGAACACTCGGTTGTAGCAAACGTTGTGACAGCCGGGCTACTCCGTGTTACAGATGAAATCGGACTGCTCGTCGTTCAACACGTCCTTGGCCATGACGCCCAGCACCAGCATGCGGAAGATGAAGAGGATGGTGAGCCAGATCTTTCCCACCATGGTGGAGTGTATGTGAACCTCCTCCAGAATTCCCCCCAGGAAATTCCAGTTGCCCATCTTCACATGGGCATCGCTGCTGCTGCAGCCAATGAAGAGAGGGGTTAGCTGTGTGCTCGGAACAAAAATCCATAACATTCTGGGCTTTACCACCACAAGTTACAACTGGACAACATACAGCACAGACACGTGTCAGCATTTGCACCGACTGCATGTGCCATGACTATATCAGATTTGTAAGCCCATCTGTCCATATAGGAATCTGAAAAACAACAATAAAAGTTACGAACAATCAACAAATGTTATAAAAAATTACCATTTGAAATAGCCACTTCTCCTGAAGATATAAAATATATAAAGGAAGGGAAGCTAAATCAAGATGAGGCTGTTGGATTCGACACTTGTAGCGACCTAGATGTTGTGTTTATGCTGGTGAAAGTAATCAATGCAATAAAAAGCCCTGCAGTTCACCCAGACAATGGAATGTCAAATAAATCATTTAATCTCTTCACTGTCCTCATGTAGCTGCAGTGTAACACAAATGCTGCTTCAACAATTTAAACCATCATAATGACAGATGAGTTTAATTATTAATGAAAACGTAAGTTTGTTTGAATTTTTCTTTTTAAAGAGACGTGTTTTTCTTACTCAGGTTCTGTTCAACATGAGCGTGTACTTCGAGTTCTGGTGAGTTCTGTTAGACTATGGCTGAACGGGTAACTCTGTCCTCCATTTGCCAATACTTATCCTGATTAATGATCAATTATGATGTCTGGTTTCATACATGCACATCTCCGTCAGAATCCAATCTACATTTTCCCCCAAGCCGTTGTTTGTCTGTTTTTAACCCTATTTTTGATAAATCGATGGCAGTAATATTTTCTGTGTATTGTGCTTCAACATCTCTCGATCAATCAGAGTCAAATGGATTGTGGGATAGATTTCTGACTCGTGTGTTTGTGGCTGTTCACTTACTCATAACTGATAAAGATGTCCTAATGTATCACGTGATCGTGCAGTGAGAGTCAAAGGACACGTGAAGAAAACATGACTATATGTAGATCAAACTGAAGCTAAAATAAATGACAGGACAGAGGTTCTGTGGTGGTCACCCTTTTATGACAAATAACTACAAGCGTAATTAAAAAAAGATAAATAATTGTGAAGCTCAAATGAACATGAATATTCATCTCTCATTCTGTTTCTCTGTTCAATACCAACTCTTAATGATTGGTGATTTACATCTGTCAGGTGATCGGTTGCAAATACTATCACACAAACAGTGTTTAACTGGTTAAAACTAACATTTACTCTACAGAAATAAAAAATGTAAATGTTACTAGTTACACTACAAGCTACATGGTAAAGTAACAAACAACTTTTATTAAAGCTACATATATCTTTTTATACCGTATATAAACCCTAACCCTAATATGAAATATTTAACAGTTAGCTGTAATTTCATATAAATGTTTTAACAAATTAACATTCATGTGACAGAACATGTACAGCATGTGTGTGTCTTATTCTCATGACATAATGCTAGTTGAAGTTTCTCAAAAAGTACTGTGGCTGTACCATGACCATAGTACTGTGAAATATACTGTGGAACTGAATAATTACGTTAACTAATGTAAATTAATATCATATACGTGATACTTCAAAGAACACCATGGTACATGTTCAAAAAAAGATTGTACCATGGTACTTTTAGTGTTTTGATACTCTGGTGGAAATCATTACCTGCAGTACAGAGTCGTTCACAAGTTGCACATGTAGCTGTTAAACATAACGAAGCCCGTCTTCATCGCTGGCAAATGATAAGATACACTTGCAGGTTTTGTTTCAATTGATTGTAGTTCAATATTCACTTCATTCAGAACTCGTTTCTGTGTTGTCAAGTGTGCCATTACAGTTTTACATGGAGAGAAACCGTTCCAAATGATTCATTCTGTGATTGAGCCGTCCAAATGATTCAAACTGAATCACGAACCAATTCAGACTGTTTTGACCGATTGTTTGAAAAGAATCTGATTTGAGAAATGTTGTTCAAGTACTGCATCACAATGTTTCAATCTAGGTTTTCCTTTTGAGATGTTTTGTTATGGAGCGGCATTTTTATATGTGTGATTTATATAAAAATACTTATTATTGTAGTTCTATTAGGAGACACCGAATCTTATCTCAGCTGGTGTTTTCACACATTCAAACAGAAACTTATCTTCATGGCTGTTTTTACCAGTATAAAGTAATCAATTAGCAGTTATTAGTAATCAGTGATTGGAGATGAATAAGATTGGGCTGAAAGGCTCTGCTCTGATGTGAGTAATTTACTTAAAAATATTAACAATGAAGATTGAGGAATCACAAAGTATTTAATTCAGTTATGCATGAGAAATTAATTTCATTTTTAAGGTTACATGTAAAAGGTCTGCAGATCTAAAACACATGACACGTTCATGGAAGACAGTTTTATATGGACTTACTGGTCAACTAAAAATTTCATACAAAAATATTGAAAGCAATTTACACCTTGTATTCTGCACCGCCTCAAATGCAACTGCGCTTGTAAACTAAACCATCATTTACACGTTACACTAATACTTCAATGTTAGACACGTTAAACTGCACCCAAAAAATGAACGGATACATCCTGCTATAACAATGGACCTGTGACATCACATGTGCCATCATGCACTCTAATGACCCCAAGACTTGCGACCCGCCCAAGAGCGTGAGCGAGACCTGGAGCGCGACTGCGAACGTGATGGCGAGCGCGCGCGGGTCTTGTCAGGAGCGTCCCGTTTCTCCGCGTGGAAATCGTTCTGTTCCAGCGGGGTGATGGATTTGGACCTGGAGCGGGATCGGCCTCCGTCCGACTCTCTGCGCCCGCCTTTGGGTTTCGAGTGGGAGGGGCTCCGGCTGCGAGAGTGGGCGTCGCCACGAGAGCGTTGATGGTCACGGGCAGACGGTCTGTGCCTGCAGAAGTCACATGATCATTAATAGTTCAATCTTATTTTACTGTAACACATCAGATACACAGATACAGCAGTTTACCATCAATATACATTATAACACACTTCGATCAAGTCGTGAATGTGATTTTGCCAAATAAGATTCATTCCTAGACATCTTTTTCAGTCTTGGAACAACATTCCTAACAACCAATAAGATTTTAGGATTTGGTCTTGAATAATGTTATCAACCAATAATTTTCCACCGATTTTAAAGGGTTAGTGTAACAGTCTGCTCGCTCACACCAGAAACATAAAGGGAAGTCACACACACGAATATAATCAAACATTTAAATTAAGATCCAGTGATGTTTTCAACATATTGGATTCAGCCCTGTTTACATAGTTCAGTGATTTCATTTGATTTAAGAGTGAAAAACTTCATCAAACCTTGACCAATCACAGTGGACTTGAGTTTTGTGCCGGAGGACATGATGATATAAAGCACAGATTTAATATTGATTTCAATAATTGTTTTCTGATTGTCAATGATGGATCTTTTGCTTTTGTGTATACAGTATCACTCTTAAATGTCGTGTGAATTATTGATTTAAAATATTTTGTTTCACCCCTTTACGAGAGAATCATGCATACATTTGACTTTCTAAGTAATTAACTTTAGTATTATTGAGAGTCTCTAAAATAATAATAAAGACAGGAGAGAATACTTGTTGTTTTATTGTCAATGTGTTGCTTGAAATTATTTAATAAAAACCAATATTCAAGAGTGATTTTAAAGTGTCCCTTTAACGTATCAATGTCATGACTTTTTCTAATAATAATTAGCAAAATTGTATGTATAAGAAAAACAATGCTTCATCAGATTGAATTTTTGAGCTCCATCCCAAATGTACACTTTTATAACTCATGTTAGGGCTGAATTAATCGAAATAAAACTTTCGATCGCAATCGAAATTGCGATATGACCCAGTGCAATTTTCAAACCGTGAGGGCTACGATTTAAATAAATAATCTCAACGCGCTGCCCGCTGTTCTGCGCCTATGTGCATGGCTGTTTTGTCTGTAATGTGAAGTGCTTTCTTTAATACATGTAAATGGGATCATTGTATTACACACGTGTTTTCAGAGTGGTCCTGTGATCCATACACACAAATTTATCTGGTGCTCTGAGTGACAGATGTGCAGTTAGGTGTGTTAATATGAGCTGAGCACATTATTTAAAGCACCACACATTTAAAATAATCCCATGAGTGCAGGTTTTTGCTGACAGTAAGGCAGGTGAGAGCATTTTACTGCATTAAAAGTCTGTATTCAACTCAACTTCAAACAACTTCCATCCCTTCATCTTTCAAAATAAAAGCTTCTGCTGAAATAAAGGCTTGAGGGTTTACCGGGAATGCATATTAAGTTAAGAATTATTAAAGAAATACATTTCTATTAAATAATAATAAATTATAATAGTTAAAAGGAATATTCCGGGTTCAATACAAGTTAAGCTCAAACAACAGCATTTGTGTCATAATGTTGATTACCGCACAAATTAATTTACTCGTCCCTCCTTTTCTTTAAAAAAAGAAAACACTGACTGACGCTGACTCACTTCACGTCACCTGGCTCATATTAAACACAAAAATGATCTTTTGCCACCACCTGCTGGCTTACATATGTAATGTCACAATATTAAATGTAAAGAGACAGATGCCTCTTAACACACCTGCACTGCTCTTACACTTTAGTTTAGAACGGCACGAACACAAGCAGAGTGATACAGCGAAGCATCCGAGTGATGATGGTGTGAGACCATCATGGAACATCTGTCGTCCAATCAGATTCGAGGACTGGAACTAACTGTTGTCTAATATATATATATATATATATATATATATATACACACACACCGATCAGCCACAACATTAAAAGCACCTGTCTAACATTGTGTAGGTCCCCCTCATGCAGCCAAAACAGCACCAACCCGCATCTCAGAACAGCATTCAGAGATGATATTCTTCTCAGCACAATTGTACAGAGTGGTTATCTGAGTTACTGTAGACTTTGTCAGTTCAAACCAGTCTGACCATTCTCTGTTGATCTCTCTCATCAACAAGTGTTTCCATCCACAGAACTGCCGCTTACTGGATGTTTTTTGTTTTTGGCACCATTCTGAATAAATTCTAGAGACTGTTGTGTGTGAAAATCCCAGAAATACTCAAACCCGCCCATCTGGCACCAACAATCATGCCACAGTCCAACAATCATGCCACAGTCCAAATCACAATATTAGGCAGGTGGTTTTAATGTTGTGGTATATATATTTATCGGTATATATATTGTCTTGTGTATTTCTATACATACTTTCTATTTGCTTTTTATTTTTATTTTTTATTATTATCTGTCTTGTTGTTGTATTGTTTGTGCACTGGAAGCTTCTGTCACCAAGACAAACTGCTTGTATGTGTGAGAATACTTGGCAATAATGCTCATTCTGATTAACATTATTATTATTCAATAATCTAAAATTCAAGTTGACTGGGTTTCAAAAGAATAATGAAAAAGTCTGTTTTTGTATTTTGTATTTGTTTTTTTTGAGGACTCAAGTGTGAATACTCTTTCTAGAACAGTATTTGCGGTTAGCAGTAAAGCATGGGCAAAACATGGTTTAATTTTGGTTCAAAAGAATCACACATGCTTTTTGTTTATCACAGTTCAAATCACAATCAGAGTTAGTTTTTTTTTTTTTTTTTTCAAATCGTTCAATCCTAACTCATGTACCTTCATGGACTTGCTGACTAGCGCTTCATCGGTCTGCGCTCGTTTACGTCACTTAAGTCTGGACTTCGAAGAGGACCGCAAGGATGTAGGGTGACATTTGGGACAGAGCCACAGACACACAGCTGTATATTAAACATAATATAATGGAGAAAACTGAATATTAAACAGTTGTGTAGTGCTTTTGTGTTCAGTGTGGCCAGAATCCGATCACATTGTGTTTGGTTATGACACGGTTTGATTCACTAACTCGCCCACATCAAAAGTCTTTGCATGGCAGTTTTCATGTATGAAAATATTTTAATGAAAATATATGTGGCTGAATATTTTTGTTTATTATATGTATAAAAAAATTTTTTTAAAATATTCTTCTTTGGGTTAATCTAGTGAACTACAGTGTGGATTAATTATTTTTGACTAAATTTTACTTTTTGAATATTTTCAGCGACTGTTTGGGAATGTTGGGTTAACCATAACCATGAGAATACAGAGAGGTATACTGATTTTTATCAAAAGGCTAAAAATATTTTATATTTCATTTTGTGGTGATGGTGCCACAGTTGTTTGTGATCGAGAGCTCGTGATTCGGACTCTATCATGGAATTTTAGCTGTGTTCCAAGGACTTATTTATTGTTTTACTCACCTTTTTACTGCTGATTTCCTGTTTTAGCAAGTGATCGTAATCAATAGGGAAGCGCACCTAATGGGGGAGCACTCATTTGAGTTATTTTAGAAATATTAACTGTTTTAATGTGCAAATAATATTGTTCATATCAGTCCTATATATTGCTTTCACTTTTAACTCTCTCATTTATTTATTGGATGGAATTGTGTAGAATGTGGGTTAATTTTATTTAAACAAAATGGTATGTTCCAATGGACCCTTCGCTAAGCCCCGCCTTAAAAGCGTTTCTGACCAATCCTGTCCGTGAAACTGTTGCCGGGCCACCATTACTCCGACACACGTTAGCTATTTTCCAATGAGAGTCTACGGGAGTAATGTGTGTGTTTGAGTACTTTTAAGCAGGATTTTACAGAAATTATCCAAAACAAAATGTTGTCGCTGGGTCACTTATAATAGTTACACGTGTTACCCAGGGAGGATACACACACTGTTGTAAAAAATGTTTAAATAAATGTCAAGAAGAGCATATTCTGGATTAAACTGTGTCAGTCTTCGTTCCCAAATTAACATGTATAACATCAGTGTGGACATCTACATTTCCTCCAAGGTAAATTAAAGCTAAACACTGAACGTTCAATCATTCGTGTATTGATTCATGTAATAGTAAAAGCTATAGTAAATAAAGAGTTCACAGCATCAAAATGAGTGTTTTATGAGATGTTATAAGCAGTTCTGTTCACTTATGCTAATGTTATCAGGTGTGTAATTGACATTACAGTTTTTCTCAATCGATTTGACATATTTCTCCAAACTTAGGTCACTGCTCTCAAAACAATTCTCACAGCAATCTGAACACTTTGTAATTATCCTAAAGCAGTGGTTCCCAACCCTGTTCTTGGAGCCCCCCAACACTACATATTCAGTATATCTCCCTAATCAAACACATCTGATTCAACTCATCAGCTCGTTATTAGAGACTCTGAGCTGGGAGTGTCAGAAAAGGGAGATGTGTTGGGGGCCTCCAGGAACAGGGTTGGGAAACACTGCTCTAAACAAATTGTACATTTTTCTTGATTTTAATCATTTTCTCTAAACACTACACACACATTTCTCTGATCCAAGATTCATGCTTTCAACACAGTTAACGCAGACACATTAAACAGTCATATTCTCAAATGCACGTCAGGTTGTCAAATCCTTTTATATGTTGCACACAGCAAAGAAAATGCAATTTACTAAATTTTTCACACAACTGTCATGACTTTGCTATCTATAAAAGGGGTCAAATATGAAAATTCAGAGTAAACAAACAACGAGGAAATGAAGAAGAGGAAGAACAAGAAGAAGAAAAGGTGCAAACTGAGAAGCGTAAGGTGCAAATGGAGATGGAGTATTGATGGGGAGTAGAGTGAAAGAGGACAGCAGGTGGAAGAGTAAAGATGACACAGAAGAGGCTCAAATGATCTGAGAGTCTTCTACTGTAATTGATCATGTTATGAATCACGGTCTCTGTGAGACACAAAGTGTTCGGCCTAATGTGAGCAGATCTACAGTGACCTCAAGCTCAACAAAAAAGATGGAGGAATGGTATTGGTCTGCATGCCACAATCAATGTCCAAAATTACTGGACCATCTGTGATCACATTGCTTCATTATGCAGTGAAATTGAATTGTTTGGCAAATTTAAGTGTCTGTTTCGTCAGCTGTGTGAATTGTTTTGAGAGCATGGACTTTAGAGAAATGTGTAAAATCAATTGAGAAAAACAGTAAATGATGCTTTTCTCTTTTCAAGCGACTGATAATCATTTTTCTTTATTCTGATTCCCAGTCTGCACAGTTTTCAATCAAATTACTTATGGAAATGTTCTGCTTCGTACATTTTGGCATTCAAGAGCGAGCTGTGAAGGAGCACATCATTGGTTGGACCCACTGAACAAATACACCGCTTAACTGAACTAGTCGGTTTGTGACGTGAACAAACTGAATGTACTGGTAAACTCATTCGCGACTGACATGAACGAATCAGTCATCATGAATGATGATCTGCTGAATCAGGAGCTGCATGTCGTTCCGTCGTTCATATCGTCAATCTCGTTCAACAAGAAAAGGGGCCAGATGAATTATGAATAAAAGTGAGTGATGACCACACATTACAATAACATACGGACGTTATTGAAACTCAATTATTTTTAGGCTAGTATTGTTGTCTTTTTTTGTATAGCTTGATATAAAGTCTTGCTCAGCATTTCACAGTATGATAGATATGCTTTGTTGTCATTTGAGGGCAAAGACTTATAATGCTTAAACAATCTGAAGTACTGAAGTCTCTTAGTAGAATTTTAATAAAGGATAATTAGACTTGTTGACTGTTTTCAGATCAATGCAATTACTTAAAAGACAGTCATTTGGGTCCATCCGCAGGCGCATAGGTGTAACTTGAGTGTGAACTTGAAATGAACGAATCTGAACAAATCTTTTTGGTGAACGGAATCAAAAGAATCGAGTCACTAAAATGAATAAAAATTACCACCACTACTGCAGAGCTTGTCAGAGGGAGTGACCGTAACCAAGGGGGGGCGGAGCTTAGTGAAGGATCAATTGGAAAAGGCAAGAAAATTAGTGTATTTAAGTCAGCCACCACTAGAAGGAGGAAGACTGGTGGACAGCTTGTGTTGTGTTTGGATCACATGGAACAAGATTGCTGGCGCTGATCGAGTACAAGTAAACTCTGACCTCTGTTATTGTTGGAGGGGAGTAAGTACTGCTTTAGTACCTTGGTTTTTATTTGTTTTTTAAACACCATTTATTTGCACATTTTTGCACCTCTGCTACTTAACATCTTTTGGAACGCCATTCCTGCTTTCTGGTGTGATTCTACACATGACTGTTTTGGTCCCTTTCACAGATTGGCAGGAATGCTGTTTGAGGAACAGGGTCAACATAATAAAATCTGGCATATACTGATTAATGTTCACCAACAACACATTATGAACCTCCACACACACACAGTGAGATATATTCTCAATAATGTACCTCTCATACTCTCGACTGCGTCTGCTGTGTGCTCTTCCTCTCGACCTGATGAACACAAAACACAATGTCAAAGTTATAGTCACAGTAAATAGGTAACGGATGATGGGTCAATAGTGACTCACTCTCTGGGACTCTCCGATCTTCGGTAGCGTCTCTCGTAAGATGGACTGCGTGATCTGCGTCTGCCGTGGCTGCGGCTGCGTGAACGCCTGCGGCGACCATCTCGAGAGAAACTGCGTGGTGATTGGCGCTCCTTGGACTTCATCTGACCGGGCGCTGAGAAACATGAAGTCGTTTATACACATGGAGCACGTTCTTTACAATGTTGAATCTTATTGTACACTTCAGTTATTTACATGAGTGACAAACACATTCAACAACAGATTGAGTTTTATAAACAGATCAAGAGGATCGTCAATCAAATTGATCATTGTTTTCCAAAACTCACTCTTTCGATCTCCTTGAGCAAACTGGATCTCAATTTGTCGTCCACACACCCACTTCCTGTCCAGATTGTGCAGGGCGTCTTCTGCATCTCGCACATCTTCAAACGTGCTGCGCTGTTAAGGGCTCTAATGACAATAAACTACACAAACATCTCATGCACTGTTGAACAATGAAGCGCATGTTCAGTGAGTTCTCACGTTCATCAGCTCTCAGTGAAACCACCTGTTGAGTGTAAATCGTGGGAATGTTGTAGGATACGTGTTTTTACCTTCACCTTGATCTTTAAGTCTTTAAAATGCGACCAAGTTGACCTGGATTCACCGCTTGTCTTTGTCTTTGTCTGTACTTTCTCTCTGATGGATAAATCCGAGCCTCTTTTCCTCTTTGTCTCTTGAAGCTTTAATTTGCTTTTCTTTTCACACTTTTGCCTCTCTGTAAGTAGCGATCTTTGTGGCGTGCTGCCGATGACTTGTCTTTAGTCATACTCTACACGGCTCTGTTAACTGTGTCTTTGTGCCGGGCTCCACGACTGGACGCCTTTACACAGTCTGGGGCGACAACAGAGAAATGAGGGTTAGACTCAAGCGTAGTGTGCAGTGTAGTGTGCAGTGTGTAGTGTAGTGTAGTGCGCTTCAATGGAGAACACCTGCAGGAGAGTCACACTGTTAGATAGAGACTGTGAAGCGCCAACGTGTCCAACACGCTCACGCCGCAGCTCAACTTGCTATGAAAAGGATATTGAATGTATGCAAATCCTCTGGGTCGGCGTGAATAGAAGTCTAGAGGAATGTAGACATCTGCAATGGGCCCGTATCGGCCGAACTCCCTGCGCAGGTCCTCTGGCCTGAACCAGGAAATAACATGTTTGATCTCAATAACCAAACCAACTGACCTCCAGTTGACAAAACAACATTGGCTATATTCGTAAAAGCATACTACTCTTACTATTTATTCAGTGTATATATACAGGTGCATCTCAATAAATTAGAATGTCGTGGAAAAGTTCATTTATTTCAGTAATTCAACTCAAATTGTGAAACTCGTGTATTAAATAAATTCAATGCACACAGACTGAAGTAGTTTAAGTCTTTGGTTCTTTTAATTGTGATGATTTTGGCTCACATTTAACAAAAACCCACCAATTCACTATCCCAAAAAATTAGAATATGGTGACATGCCAATCAGCTAATCAACTCAAAACACCTGCAAAGGTTTCCTGAGCCTTCAAAATGGTCTCTCAGTTTGGTTCACTAGGCTACACAATCATGGGGAAGACTGCTGATCTGACAGTTGTCCAGAAGACAATCATTGACACCCTTCACAAGGAGGGTAAGCCACAAACATTCATTGCCAAAGAAGCTGGCTGTTCACAGAGTGCTGTATCCAAGCATGTTAACAGAAAGTTGAGTGGAAGGAAAAAGTGTGGAAGAAAAAGATGCACAACCAACCGAGAGAACCACAGCCTTATGATTGTCAAGCAAAATCGATTCAAGAATTTGGGTGAACTTCACAAGGAATGGACTGAGGCTGGGGTCAAGGCATCAAGAGCCACCACACACAGACGTGTCAAGGAATTTGGCTACAGTTGTCGTTTTCCTCTTGTTAAGCCACTCCTGAACCACAGACAACATCAGAGGCGTCTTACCTGGGCTAAGGAGAAGAAGAACTGGACTGTTGCCCAGTGTTCCAAAGTCCTCTTTCCAGATGAGAGCAAGTTTTGTATTTCATTTAGAAACCAAGGTCCTAGAGTCTGGAGGAAGGGTGGAGAAGCTCATAGCCCAAGTTGCTTGAAGTCCAGTGTTAAGTTTCCACAGTCTGTGATGATTTGGGGTGCAATGTCATCTGCTGGTGTTGGTCCATTGTGTTTTTTGAAAACCAAAGTCACTGCACCCATTTACCAAGAAATTTTGGAGCACTTCATGCTTCCTTCTGCTGACCAGCTTTTTAAAGATGCTGATTTCATTTTCCAGCAGGATTTGGCACCTGCCCACACTGCCAAAAGCACCAAAAGTTGGTTAAATGACCATGGTGTTGGTGTGCTTGACTGGCCAGCAAACTCACCAGACCTGAACCCCATAGAGAATCTATGGGGTATTGTCAAGAGGAAAATGAGAAACAAGAGACCAATAAATGCAGATGAGCTGAAGGCCACTGTCAAAGAAACCTGGGCTTCCATACCACCTCAGCAGTGCCACAAACTGATCACCTCCATGCCACGCCGAATTGAGGCAGTAATTAAAGCAAAAGGAGCCCCTACCAAGTATTGAGTACATATACAGTAAATGAACATACTTTCCAGAAGGTCAACAATTCACTAAAAATGTTTTTTTTATTGGTCTTATGATGTATTCTAATTTGTTGAGATAGTGAATTGGTGGGTTTTTGTTAAATGTGAGCCAAAATCATCACAATTAAAAGAACCAAAGACTTAAACTACTTCAGTCTGTGTGCATTGAATTTATTTAATACACGAGATTCACAATTTGAGTTGAATTACTGAAATAAATGAACTTTTCCACGACATTCTAATTTATTGAGATGCACCTGTATATATATGTGTGCATGCCTTACTGCGATGATAATGTTGTATACTACTCTCTGAGACATTAGTGGTTAAATATATGGAGCTAAAACAATGGCTAAATGTTGTTGATTGGAATTCTAGACATGTGACACTTGACAAAACTGAAGGTTTTTGAGGCATATTTTATAAATTTGTATTTTTGTAATTTGTATTTTAAACAGACAATTTTTTTTATTTATTTATTTTTTTTTTAAGTGGAATTATCTGTAACATTTCTGATTATTAAATTACAGTTTCAAATTTTCAACGAAAGAAATTCAGAACCCCAAATACAAATCTCTCACATTTAGATCTTTAAATTCAGATTGTAAACAAACTAGACCAAAGGTCGAACATGTTTGTGTATATTATAAAATTAACATTGTCCAAGATTAATAAATGCTCTAAAGGTTTGGCCCAGTGTAGTTCATGTTAACTACTGCGTCACCTAAGTTAACGTATACAAATGTACTGTGACGTGTTACCACATATTCAAGCAATAAGAAAAATTAATATCTTCATACTGTCTGTAATAAAGTATTTAAGGCACATGGTTAGGGATAGTACTGACTGACAAATGCAGGGCCCAGAAGATGTCACTAACCTGTGAGTGATCAGAAGGACGCGTATGCATCCTAGGGGATGGGGACCTAACAGAGGAATGATTTTCGATGAGGACACAAGGCGTACTGTGTTTTGTCACTGTGGATCATTATCCCTTCATTGGAGTACTGATGTTGCCTTTTCTTGGGAAAGTGTCACATTATGATTTTTGATTGCACCTTTATCACCACCACCATTTTAAAATTGAACTGAACTGTATCTACACCGGGGCTGGACCAGGAAAACCGATCTCCACGCCACCGGGCCAATGCGACGCCAAATCAACAGGTGAGTGGCCTCTCTCTGGGCGACTCCTAGCAGATACACACACACATCCATCCATACATACATTTTGATAGGACTGACTCCTACATTATACTGCATCACGTAGGGACAGTTCAGTTAGCATGTTACGTGTGGAAGCCGGTTCAGCGCATTCCCTAGACATAAACTCTTGTAGCATGTTTGCTGCTAGGGTTCCGCGTCGTAACACTGTCTGAAAACACCTGGTGTTAAGATGAGTTGTGGATGATCCTATCACGTGGTCATAATACGAGTCTCTTTTGAACACTTGTGTTTGGAGTTCGAGGCGAGAGTCTCTGATTTCATAACAACATTAATTACTATATCAGTGTGTTACTGCATGATAATAAACCGTGGAAAAGTCAGAAAAAAGCACAAGTCACATTTCGAGCAGAATTATTCATTATTTTCGTGTATTACTTGTATTAACTGAGCTTCAGATATGTGTGCTTCTCATCTGTGTCACTGCCTGTTGATATCAGACACACTGAAGAAGATCCGTCAAGTTCTTGTGCAGGTACAGTTGAAGTCAGAAGTTTACATACACCTCAGCCAAATACATTTAAACTCAGTTTTTCACAATTCCTGACATTTAATGGTAGAAAACATTCCCTGTCTTAGGTCAGTTAGGATCACTACTTTATTTTAAGAATGTGAAATGTCAGAATAATAGTAGAGAGAATGATTTATTTCAGCTTTTATTTCTTTCATCACATTCCCAGTGGGTCAGAAGTTTACATACACTTTGTTAGTATTTGGTAGCATTGCCTTTAAATTGTTTAACTTGGGTCAAATGTTTTGGGTATCCTTCCACAAGCTTCTCACAATAAGTTGCTGGAATTTTGTCCCATTCCTCCAGACAGAACTGGTGTAACTGAGTCAGGTTTGTAGGCCTCCTTGCTCACACACGCTTTTTCAGTTCTGCCCACAAATTTTCTATCAGATTGAGGTCAGGGCTTTGTGATGGACACTCCAATACCTTGACTTTATTGTCCTTAAGCCATTTTGCCACAACTTTGGAGATATGCTTGGGGTCATTGTCCATTTGGAAGACCCATGTGCGACCGAGCTTTATCTTCCTGGCTGATGTCTTGAGATGTTGCTTCAATATATCCACATCATTTTCCTTCCTCATGATGCCATCTATTTTGTGAAGTGCACCAGTCCCTCCTGCAGTAAAGCACCCCCACAACATGATGCTGCCACCCCCATGCTTCACGGTTGGGATGATGTTCTTCGGCTTGCAAGCCTCACCCTTTTTCCTCCAAACATAACGATGGTCATTATGGCCAAAAGGATACATTTTTGTTTCATCAGACCAGAGGACATTTCTCCAAAAAGTAAGATCTTTGTCCCCATGTGCACTTGTAAACTGTAGTCTGGCTTTTTTATGGCGGTTTTGGAGCAGTGGCTTCTTCCTTGCTGAGCAGTCTTTCAGGTTATGTTGATATAGGACTCGTTTTACTGTGGATATAGATACTTGTCTACCTGTTTCCTCCAGCATCTTCACAAGGTCCTTTGCTGTTGTTCTGGGATTGATTTACACTTTTCGCACCAAACTACATTCATCTCTAGGAGACAGAATGCGTCTCCTTCCTGAGCGGCATGATGGCTGTGTGGTCACATGGTGTTTATACTTGCGTACTATTGTTTGTACAGATGAATGTGGTACATTCAGGCATCTGGAAATTGCTCCCAAGGATGAACCAGACTTGTGGAGGTCCACAATTTATTTCTGAGGTCTTGGCTGATTTCTTTTGATTTCCCCATGATGTCAAGCAAAAAGGTGCAGAGTTTGAAGGTAGGCCTTAAAATACATCCACAGGTACACCTCCAATTCAGTACACCTCCTATCAGAAGCTAGTTGGCTAAAGGCTTGACATCATTTTCTGGAATTTTCCAAGCTGCTTAAAGGCACAGTTAACTTAGTGTATATAAACCTCTGACCCACTGGAATTGTGATATAGTCAATTAAAAATGAAACAATTGTTGGAAAAATTACTCGTGTCATGCACAAAGTAGATCTCCAAAACGATTTGCCAAAACTATAGTTTGCTAATATTAAATCTGTGGAGTGGTTAAAATACTTCAACCTAAGTGTATGTAAACTTCTGACTTCAGCTGTATATGTATATCCGCTTTTTCAAATTGTCTGATCGGAAGATTATTTCCTTTTAAAGCCATTCGTAACTGGTTAAACTCCTGTTTTAGTGCAGCGGTTGATTGACAGGTGATGGGCTGTGCTTCACTGCAGTTCAGAACACATTCAGAATGGATTGTGTTTCACACCTAAAATGCAATGTTTTTGTCTACCTCCGTATGTAGTTTTTGTGATTTGATCAGAAAACGTTTTATACTCAGTTTACACTTATATTTAGTGGCAGAGGCGGTTTAGAGTCGGTGGATATTCGGGGTTTAACTCAGACCACTCTGGATTCATATAGGATCATACTTATGTTACATCTGTGGGGAGTCCTTTATATAACCTTTAAATATTATTTAAACTAAAAGGTCTCATAAGTTGCATGATTTTAACATTATGTTCTTTAAAAGTTGATAAAAAACAAAGTTTTGTCTCGTGGCTTTCTGTACTTCAACGCACATTGTGTACAATAGACAATTTAGCAGCCTATTATTTATTCATCGAGTGTTTTAAGTTAGTTTAGAAGATAGCAAGCTGTAAACAGGCTAAAAAAGGTGAGACTTACGGAAAAACAATAATTGCTAGATTTGCAGCGTAGTTTTGAGGATCATGGCATTGTGTCTTAATAAAAGTGTTGTGCAAATATCGTGGCTCGTGACTTAAAGAAATTCCTCAAGCACATCTGTATATTACTCTTTGTTTTCAGGGTTGTATTTCATATCTCATTTATTTACACTATGTTTTTCAACTGATCACTCTACAGCTGTTGTCTCTGTATTATACATGCCTCATTTTGTAATGTTTTGATTATGTATGCTTATGTATGCTTGTTTACATGCGTGAAATTACTTCATATGTTAATTTCAGTTTTTGCCTGTGCTTTGTAAAGCGTCCTTTGGTCCTTGAAAGGCGCTATATAAATAAAAATGATTATTATTATTATTATAAATATTTTGTACTTACAGTATCTGGATGGACCGACTCAACGTCATTTCCTATATCTCACCAAGACAGCTGTTTTGACTGTTCACACACAGATGTAATCACGACTGTCTTCTTGCATGTGTGCACATACAGTACATGAGTGCTGAAAAACAGCGTGGGAACTGAATTGTGTCTGTATTTGGTATTATACTGTAGAAAGACTGTGCTTATTTACAACAGAAGAACGAAGGTCATGCGAGAGTTGGGCCATTTCAAACCGCATCAGAGCCCTGGACAGAAGCGCAGATTTAAAGTTAATAACATTTTCATTATCGACTTGTTTTCTTTCATAAACCTATCGATTCACTTCAGAAGACATTCATTGCTCGACTGGAGTCGTGTGGATTACTTTATTGCTGTATAAATGTGACTTTTGGACCGTTAAAGTGCTGGCACCCGTGTACTTCTATTATAAGGACCTGACAGAGCTTCTAAAAACCTTTATTTGTTTTCTGTTGAAGAAAGACAGTCATACACATCTGGGACAGCATCAGGGTGAGTGAATAATGGGAGAATTTTACTTTTTGGGTGAACTATTCCTTTAAGGACTTAAACCTCAGTACCCCACCCCTAAATCACTTAAAAGTATCTTAATACAGGTGTAAACGGGTTCTCAGATTAAAATCCTTTAGCCATTGTTTTAAATCCATATTCACAGTGTTTCAAAAGTCAATCAAACATAGTAGGCAGTACACAGTATATAGTGAGCAGTCTTCAGTAAACTAATATCCCAGAACACAGACATAATTACCAGAATCTTAAAGAAAACTGTTATTTCACATCAATAAAAACATGTAAGCATTTATAATGTGTGCTCAGGGTGATTAAAGGCCTCGGATAAATAACAGTGTTGTTGAGGACATAAAGTAGTTTAGTAAGTAAACAGTCATTCAAGAATGGTCCAATCGGAGTCTGTGTTTTGATTAAAGTTATAATAATAAAAGTTCAGGGATCAACCTACTAACCAGCCCATATCTTTAACCACTAACCCAAATCATGTTTTAATTCTGTCGTTTCAATTATTGACAACAGAGCAAGAAAATTAACCCTAAAAAAGACCAATACTATAAATGTACCTCTGAAAATTAATTAATAGACCTTTTTCACACAAGTAAAGGTTTGCAGGGTAAACTTCGACAGCAGTGAATGGGAGATCACAGCAAATATGATTTTCACTTACCCATTTGCTCCAAGACCAAAATTAAAAATCCACTATTACAGTTTAATGACTTTCAAGAAGAGGATAAAAATACAGATCGGTGTATTAAGATGCCAAATTTACTGTCACTCTCTCAACAGCTGTAATAGAAACCCGCTCACAGCTGTGATAATTCAGTTTTAAAACTAATTCCACGGTAATAACAAAGCATAATGTTATAAATTTACACTCAATATTTTAAAAATGTATAATATAAAAAATAAAAAAATTGCGAGATTTACGCTGATAAATAAGGCGGAAACACGTCATCACAGTCTGTGAAAAAGGTCTATGGCTATTTTCTAACCCATATTATTTCATAATACATTATAATATATTACATAATACATTATATTTCATAATGCATTACAATATTATTACATAATACATTATAGTATTATTATATAATACATTTCCGTATCTGTATCTAAGAAAAACTACAGCTTGTAGAAATCACACAAATAACATTAAAAACACAGTAACATTTGACTCGAGATATATCGAGACTTATAAAAATACTGTTTATTACTTTTAGATAAAGATTGTGAGTGTATCTACAGTTAGTCGCATTAATCAGTATTTTCAGAGATATCTTTATAATATTTGACCGACTCAATCTTTGGTCGTTTTCTCATCCTCTTACATGTTTATATTCTTAAGAAAACAAAAAAACATTTGAAGGTTAAATATAGGATAAATATTTCATTATAGGTTAACTTGGTTAAAAATGAAACCAGTTACAAAACACAATTTCAACCAATGAGTCGAAAGCCTAACTATATATAAAAATAAACAACAATAACAACCTAAATAAAGCCATTTTAAACAAAACAATATATGTTTAAATGACTTAAATATTGTGAGTTTCTTACCGGGACTCGTCGGAGATGTTTCGGATAAACAGCGAGCTGTTCGGCGGCCTCATATACCGAGACATATTAAAATGATCGTTGAAGTCTCTTATGACGATAAACGACAGTTAAAATTCAACTTTACTAATAAAATCTTTTCATTGATAGATATCTTACTTGCTGCACGCGGTTCTGAAACGCTTTCACTTGCGCAGCAACGAGGCCTGAACAACACAGCAGCTGCGCCACCAACACCGCAGCGCCTACAGCGGTAACCTCCAGTACTGCAGTATAACATCCACTACAGACAGACTCCAGTACGGCAGTTTAACATCCACTACAGACAGATTCCAGTACTGCAGTTTAACAGCCACTACAGACACACTCCAGTACTGCAGTTTAACAGCCACTACAGACACACTCCGGTACTGCAGTTTAACATCCACTACAGACAGACTCCAGTACTGCAGTTTAACAGCCACTACAGACACACTCCAGTACTGCAGTTTAACATCCACTACAGACAGACTCCAGTACTGCAGTTTAACATCCACTACAGACAGACCCCAGTACTGCAGTATAACTTCCACTACAGACTCCAGTACTGCAGTTTAACATCCACTACAGACAGACCCCAGTACTGCAGTATAACATCCACTACAGACAGACTCCAGTACTGCAGTTTAACACCCCCTATAGACAGACTCCAGTAACGCAGCTCGACACCCCCTACAGACAGACTCCAGTACTGCAGTATAACATCCACTACAGACAGACTCCGTACTGCAGTTTAACATCCCCTACAGACAGACTTCAGTACAGCAGTTCAACGCCCCCTACAGACTCCAGTACTGCAGTTAAACATCCACTACAGACAGACTCCAGTAACGCAGCTCGACACCCGCTACAAACAGACTCCAGTACTGCAGTTTAACATCCACTACAGACAGATTGCAGTACTGCAGTTTAACATCCACTACAGACAGACTCCAGTACTGCAATTTAATGCCCCTACAGACAGACTCCAGTA
>NC_059377.1:44152000-44159500 GCF_019703515.2 Myxocyprinus asiaticus | reverse complement strand
TTTGCAACAGACAATTCGCAATTCCCGCTGCGCATCTCACGTGTTCACAAGCGCATTTCAAATAGTCTGTTGTCCATTCAGACAAACTACACTCCTGCTGCTATGATTAAGCCGTGTTGATAATTGACCCGTTGTTTCATTCCGCTCCAAAACATACAGATGACAGGTGAAGGCTCATTAATATTCATGAGGAAAGCGCTAACTGATTGGTCAGTGAAACTTTGTGATCATCTGCCACCCTACGTTTCAGAAATGAGCTTGCGGACACTTGAAATGAAGCGAGTTTGACACGAGTTTTATGTGGTGATTATTACTGTGTGTGTGTGTGTTTGTGTGTGTGTGTGTCTGTCTCTATGTGTGTGTGTGTAATGTGTGTGTGTGTCTGTCTGTGTGTGTAATGTGTGTGTGTGTGTGTGTGTGGATCTCTTTCGCAGTGTAGTAAGCACACAGCTGATGGGGGCTGGCAGGCGTAACGTTGCGTCAAGAATATTAAATGAACCATGTGAAATCACAAAAGCACTGCTTTACCATTTAAATATTATTCTATTTTTCATCACAGTAATAAGAATTTGGGGTGTTTAATTGTCCTGAAAATAGTCACATTGCAGAAAATCTTCATGTTCTAAAATATAATTTTTTATTTCTTTCTTTTGATTTTGGGTTGATCTGGACGTGTGTTGAAGTGTGTTTAATGATGTTTGTGTGTCTCACTCTCTGTCGAGTTTTCTGCAGGTTTGATCTCAAGATCTTCCTGATTTCCTCCTCGCGCTCTTTTGAGATGTTGAGAGTTCTTCTGCTGCTGCGCACACACAAACACACACACACACATACACACACACAAACAGTAAGATGAAGCATGTGTACAGATGTTGTGTATGTGTGTGTGTAATGTGTGTGTGTGTATGTGTGTGTGTAATGTGTGTGTATGTAATGTGTGTAATGTGTGTGTGTATGTGTGTGTGTAATGTGTGTGTGTGTGTGTGTGTGTGTAATGTGTGTGTGTGTGTGTAATGTGTGTGTGTGTGTGTGTGTGTAATGTGTGTGTGCGTATGTGTGTGTGTAATGTGTGTGTGTATGTGTGTGTAATGTGTGTGTGTGTGTGTGTATGTAATGTGTGTAATGTGTGTGTGTATGTGTGTGTGTAATGTGTGTGTGTGTGTGTGTAATGTGTGTGTGTGTGTAATGTGTGTGTGTATGTGTGTGTGTGTGTGTAATGTGTGTGTGTGTGTAATGTGTGTATGTGTGTGTGTGTGTAATGTGTGTGTGCGTATGTGTGTGTGTAATGTGTGTGTGTGTGTGTGTATGTAATGTGTGTAGTGTGTGTGTATGTAATGTGTGTAATGTGTGTGTGTATGTAATGTGTGTATGTGTGTGTGTAATGTGTGTGTGTGTGTGTGTAATGTGTGTGTGCGTATGTGTGTGTGTATGTGTGTGTAATGTGTGTGTGTGTGTGTATGTAATGTGTGTAATGTGTGTGTGTATGTAATGTGTGTAATGTGTGTGTGCGTATGTGTGTGTGTAATATGTGTGTGTATGTGTGTAATGTGTGTAATGTGTGTGTGCGTATGTGTGTGTGTGTGTGTGTGTGTGTATGTAATGTGTGTAATGTGTGTGTGTATGTAATGTGTGTAATGTGTGTGTGTATTGTGTGTGTGTGTGTGTGTGTGTTTATGTAATGTGTGTAATGTGTGTGTGTATGTAATGTGTGTAATGTGTGTGTGTATGTGTGTGTGTAATGTGTGTGTGTGTGTGTGTGTGTGTGTGTGTGATGTGTGTGTGTGTGTGTGTAATGTGTGTGTGTGTGTGATGTGTGTGTGCGTATGTGTGTGTGTAATGTGTGTGTGTATGTGTGTGTAATGTGTGTGTGTGTGTGTGTGTATGTAATGTGTGTGTGTATGTAATGTGTGTAATGTGTGTGTGTATTGTGTGTGTGTGTGTGTGTGTGTTTATGTAATGTGTGTAATGTGTGTGTGTGTGTGTGTGTGATGTGTGTGTGCGTATGTGTGTGTGTAATGTGTGTGTGTATGTGTGTGTAATGTGTGTGTGTGTGTGTGTAATGTGTGTGTGTGTGTGTGTGTGATGTGTGTGTGTATGTGTGTGTGTAATGTGTGTGTGTATGTGTGTGTAATGTGTGTGTGTGTGTGTGTGTGTAATGTGTGTGTGTGTGTGTGTGTGTGTGTAATGTGTGTGTATGTGTGTGTGTAATGTGTGTGTGTATGTGTGTGTAATGTGTGTGTGTGTGTGTGTATGTAATGTGTGTAATGTGTGTGTGTATGTAATGTGTGTAATGTGTGTGTTTGTGTGATACTGACGGTCCTGTGGCCGCAGGTGTGTTTGTGTTGAGACTGGGTGAACTGTTGCTCTCCAGCAGCATCATGGCCTGTTTGAGTTCCATCTTATTATAAAAAGAGACGAGCTGTGGCTCCTGTGAGCGATCTCCAGCGATCAGCAAACGCTTCACGTAATGTTTATTGAAGCGATTCAACCTGTGCATGAACACAACAAACACAAGATCTCATGACAAGGGACTTTAAACCAACTTTAATGATAATTGACAAACAAGGTCATTGGAGAAGATCCTTCAACTAAACATCTCATTTAATGTTCCACAGAAGAAAGTCAGATACGGGTTTGTAACAACATGAGGGTGAGTAAATGATGGTGTAAGTGAAACTCACTTGTCTCTCCAGTGATGATGTCCATAGTGTGCACACACGTCCTCGATGCCTGTCAGCAAATGTTCCAGAAACTACAATACACAAAACATCAACACATTATTCACATAATTCGCCAGAGAGGATGCTGGGTAAATGTGTGTTTGTAGCTGTGAGATCATGTGTGTCACCTGAGTGTGAATCTCCTCGTTTATTGAACCTTTATTCTGTTTCTTCTTCTTTACAGCCAGAAGGTCAACGAGAGGTCGAATGGTCATTCCCTGAAATATCATCAGACAGAAACGTGTGATTCAGCGACTGAATATTTATCGATATCCTTCAACTGAAGTGTGTGAGATGTTCACCTGCACAAACACGGTGAAGAAGATGACGGTGATGATGGCTGTGAGAAACATGTCCTTCATGGGAAAGATGTCACTGGACAGCAGAAACGCCAGAGAGAACGCAATCGCACCTCGTAATCCTCCGTATGCTACGATGAACTGATCTTTACCGCTTAACTTCACCATACGGAACTTATTTATGATGTACATTAAACCAACAACGCCTGCACACACACACACACACACACACACAAAATAGTCTTAGTATTTTATTGATCTGTTTTGTTATTAAATGAACTATATTTATACTCACTCTTGGATTCATTTTTTCACGTTTCATCATAAGATTACATAAAGCCAACCAATCAGAACATCACAGAGACTTTCAGACACTGTACTACGGTAAATGTGGTAAATCTCACCCAGAACTCTGGACAGCAGGCACAGGATGATTGTGACGGTCACAAACGTCCAGTTCCAGGTGTGTGGTCCCGCAACCGTCGACACGCCGAGAAAGATGAAGATCAGAGTCTCGCTCACGCTGCTCCACATCTTCAGGAAATATTTGATGGTGGTGTAGGATTTGTGGGAAATATTGGCCTCCACATACGGCCGCATCACCACGCCACATGCAATGAGTCTGAAACACGCAAACATCAGAGGAAACATCGGAGTCCAATCAGAGAGCTTCATCTGTGTCACATGACACTTATGAGTTTAAAAACATATTTTAACATTCAAAGTAATTTAATTCAGCGTCTTTAAGCCATCATGAGTAATGCGAGGATCAGAAGTTATTAAAATAAAGAATACAATTCAATTAGCAATCAGTTCACTTATGATATTTGTAAATAATTGTATTTTAGACAGACGGGGAAATCAAAGAAGCTGAAGTCTACTGGATTGTCCAATGTATGAGAATCAAGTGGTTAAAAGATTGCAATATATTAATGTTTTGACTTACAATACACTACAAAGAGTTAGGGTTAAGAAGAACACTTACTCATGAAATAAAAATGAATAAACGCCAGCCACTTTCCTCACAACCAGCTCCTGTGCTCCATAATATCAGTGATGATCCCTATGCCCTATTCCCTTCATAGACAATTACCCTCCAGTGTGAGAAATTCAGAGAGGTTAAAGAACAATGCTCATTCAGAACTAAGTCATTCTTAATGGAAATTCTGTTTGTAATGATCCGATCATAAATGTTCTGTATTCGAAGTGCCCTGTGAAGGCATCATGTATTCTGGAACGCAGACGCACGTGTTCGAGCATATGTAGGGGGAGGAGATGCTGCCGTTCTAGAAAGCATTTGATTGGATACATTTTCTCTGGTGCTTTTACATCCAGGTTTGAAATTAACTTTTTGGCTCACCGGCCAATGTGGCTAGTAGTGTTCACTAGTAGTAAAGTAGTAGTAAAGTCACTAGCCACTCAACAAAAGTGATAAAGGTAAGCGGAGGCTGTAACCGCATTCATTTGTTTGGACATTTTATATGAATGAGAATGATATTACTTTATCAGGACACAACGCTAATGATTAAAGTCACATTTAGAAAATGTGAAGACAAACATGTCCAGTTAGATCAGAAGCAGGTTAGAACAGGAGGAAAGTTTTAAGCCCTTTACTCTAAACTGTACTTGTTTATATGAAAGTTTACCATTGTTACTGTATAACAGTGGAATTAGTAATAAGGCCATAACCACAGGCTCCACATTACTGCTCTTAGTGTTAATGTTGATAGTCTTTTCTAAAAAATAAAATATCGAATTTGTTATGAAAAACACTAATAGCCGAAACACATTTAGAGACCTGAAGTTCCTAGCTTTTTCAGTGTTAAATACTTTCTCCTCTCCCAGTTTAATATATAGAGACAACTATAAGTAAGTCATTCAAAGATGAATTTTCTCTAAAACTGTAAACACCATGTCTCTGTCTGTGTTTGTTTTGAGTGACCTGTTTAGACCCGCCCCAACAACATTACTCAACCAATGGGGTGAGATGGGGATTCATTCGATCAATGGCAGATGACGGGACTATTCAGAAACTTTCAGAGTTGTAATAAAAATAAAGTCTCACAGATTCTCCCTAACAGGTTTATTATGAATCCAAGTTACCAGTTAGTGTTACTGCAGTAAAAAAAACATTTTAGTATGGATGATGATGATATTTTAAAACCTAACGATGTGTATTTGTTTCATCTTTACCTCACTAGTGCTGTTTATAATGTCAGGGCTGTCTAGCAGTTTGAGGGGTTAGACTTTCTTCATATAGAGCTTTATACTAGAATGTTCTTCGTAGAATTCTAAATGGGTCACATGAGTTTTGTGATGTTCAAATGAATCACACAAATCACGCAACAGCACGCTTCATTTCGTGCTTATAAAACGCTGGAAGCGAGATGAATACAAATACATTTCCTTCAGCAGCGGCTCCGAGTCGCCCGACAGTCACAGAATTTTCAATGCAGGAAAATCCCTGAAAACATCACCTGACAAAGTGGCTATTAAGATTGACGCAGTTACCCGCCACTGCCGATTTTTACCCACTTTTGCCCAGTTGGGGGGTGTTAATTTCAAACCCTGACTACATCATCCATTTTTGCTGAGTCACTATTCCCGAAAGAGAGAGACTGTACATTTTAAATGCGTATATGTGCTAAATGTGAATTTCCTCAACATTTAGAAGTAAACTAGCATATAGATGACCTCAAAGCTGATAGACAAGAACTAAAAGCAGCATAACTTTAATTTGACAGTGTGTCTCTCTCTGGACAGTAATGTTTGTACTTCTGATGAGAGAGACAGACTAGAATGATTTAAAACACACTGAAGAAGAAAGTGACGTCACCATATTAACAACTATCAGTTCTGCACAAACTACTCAGATGTGATGTGATTGTGCGGGAGTGAATTGTGTTGTGAATAACTGAACTGAATCAGATTAAACACATTTGATTTATGTTGAACTCACGCCATGATGCCAGACAGGTGGAAGAGCTCTGCCGATAGATACGCCATGTAACTGTACAGGAAAACAAACAGCGGCTCGATCACACGCGTGTGCAACGTGAAACGTGAGGTGAAAGCCGCCAGTACACCGTACAAGGCGCCCACCAGCACGCCACCCAGCGCCACCACGAAGAAACACAACACACCCAGAAACACGTCGCCTGGAGTCACCTCACCCACATGTGCAAACTCCTCAAACAAGTGATACAGGACCTGAAGGAAACACACAGACTCGTGTTAGATATAAACAAACAAACTGTGATGCAGCGAGAATCATTTTGAGAATCTAATCGTGACTCTTTAAATGTGAACCAAATCAGGTGCTTTAACATTCGCAGTCCAGTTAATGAGATGTCATATCCCATGATCCTCTCTGCTCTATAAGCTCTGATCTCATTCTCTCACCACGGTGACGGCGTCGTTCAGCAGAGACTCTCCAAACACCAGGATGTGCAGCAGCTCGTTGATGTGAATCTCTTCGAACACGGCAAGAACAGCGACGGGATCCACGGCTGACACGATGGATCCGAACAGCAGACAGGACAACAGGTCGACCGCAGCAAGACGGCCGCCCTCCACACGACACACGCCGTACAGCACCACTCCCACGAAGAACACATTCCACAGAGTCCCCACCACAGCCAACATCAGAATGGTTCCGACGTTCTCTGTGAACGGACCGATCGGCAGGAAGTACCCGGCATCCAGGATGATAGGTGGCAGCAGACACAGGAAGAAGAGCTGCGAGTCGAGAAATGGAGGATCTTCACCCAAAACACGAATCAAACCCCCCACAAGCAGCCCGACCACGATCAACAGACAGCTCTCAGGAACCACAGCAGACAGACGCGGGATCAGATGAAAACCTGATGGACAACACACACATCATATTATCATCAGACACACACACACACACACACACACACACACACAAACACATCATGTTATCATCACACACACAAACACTTATACACACACACAAACATATACACACAAACACATCATGTTATCATCATACACACACAAACACATATACACACACACAAACATATACACACAAACACATCATGTTATCATCATAAACACACAAACACATATACACACACACAAACATATACACACAAACACATCGTGTTATCAACAGACACACACACACAAACACACACACACACAGACACACACAACACATCATGTTATCATCATATACACACAAACACATATACACACACACATATACACACACAAACATATACACAAACACATTTACACACATATACACACACACAAATACACACACACAGACACACAAACACACACACACACACAAACATATACACAAACACATACACACACAAACACATATATACACATACACACACATACATACACACACACAGACACACACACACACACACATATATACACACACAAACACAAACATACACACAAACACATCATGTTATTTTCATACACACACAAACACACAC
>NC_059377.1:44087000-44142000 GCF_019703515.2 Myxocyprinus asiaticus | reverse complement strand
TGTTCCACGATGGAGATGCCGCCATAGCCACCCACACAGAGGATGAATTACAGTGCCTAATGGACCACTTTGCTAAGGCCTGCAATGACTTCGGTCTAACGATCAGCCTCAAAAAGACAAATGCGATGGCTCAAGATGAGGACCCACCCAGCATCATCATCAGTGACTACAAACTGAAGGTTGTGGAACAGTTCACCTACCTTGGCTCCACCATCACCAGCAACCTCTCGCTCGATATAGAGCTCGACATGAGGATTGGCAAGGCCTCCACAACCCTGGCCAGGCTGTCGCAGAGAGTGTGGAACAACAGCATGCTGACCATCAACACAAAAGTTACTATGTACAGTGTCTGCGTGGTAAGCACTCTCCTCTACGCCAGTGAAACCTGGACCCTGTACTCTTCACAAGAGAAAAGACTGAGCGCCTTTCATATGCGCTGCCTCCGACGCATACTTGGGATCTCCTGGAAAGATCATGTGACCAATAACGAGGTGCTGGAATGCGCCAAAACCCCCAAGCATGGTCACTCTCCTCCACCAGCGTCGCCTCAGATGGCTAGGCCATGTATGCAGGATGGATGACGGAAGAATCCCAAAGGACATCCTATATTCAGAACTTGCCACTGGCAAGAGGACTACAGGCCGGCCCCATCTCCGCTTCAAAGATATATGCAAGAGAGATCCCAAAGCTCTTGATACTGACATCAACAGCTGGGAAGAACTTGCCCAGTACAGGTCATGTTGGAGACACTCCTTGACCACTGGACTGAAAGTTGGAGAAGACAAGCTACGGCAGCTCGCTGAGGAGAAACGAGCAAAACGAAAGGAAAAACATCTCCAGCCAAGAGCTGACACAACCTTCAGGTGTCGACACTGCAACAGAGTCTGTCACTCACGTGTGGGATTATACAGCCACAGCAGACATTGCAGTAACAACTAAATGGACACTCTAGTGGAATAAAGCACTGAACTGGTAAGCAAAAGGTTGTTGGTTCAATCCCCACAGCCACCACCATTGTGTCCTTGAGCAAGGCACTTAACTCCAGGTTGCTCCAGGGGGATTGTCCCTGTAATAAGTGCACTGTAAGTCGCTTTGTATAAAAGCATCTGCCAAATGCATAAATGTAAATGTATATATACATACATCATATACATACATCATAACATGTCATATACATACATTGTACAAATACATCATGTACATACATAAAGACGCAGATGGAAACTTTGAAGAGTGGAGTATTTATACATTAGGGTAGTTTGGGTTGTCCTGCTGCTTTTAATATAAAAAAGGTCATTGTAATACAGTAAATAATTAAAAGTGTTCGTGTGTGTGTGTGTCTGTATGTCTGTGTGTGTATGTGTGTGATGTGTAAGTGTTGTTTGTGTGTGTGTTTGTGTGTTTGTGTTTGTGTGTATGTGTTGTTTGTGAATGTGTTATTTGTGTGAGTGAGTATGTGTGTGTGTTTGTGTGTGTCAGTGTGTGTGTATGTGTGTGTGTGTGTTGTGTGTGTTTGTGTGTATGTGTGTGTGTGTGATGTGTGTGTGTATGTGTGTATGTGATATTTATGTGTGTGTGTGTGTGTGTGTTGTTTGTGTGTGTGTGTGTTATTTGTTTGTGAGTGTGTGTGTATGTGTATGTGTTGTTTGTGTGCGTGTGTGTGATGTGTATGTGTTGTTTGTGTGTGTGTGTGTGTGATGTTTTGTGTGTGTGTGTATATATACATTTTGTGTGTGTGTGTGTGTTTGTGTGTGTGTTGTACCTCAGTGTACATGTGTCTCTCCTGCTGCAGCTCGTCATGTTGTTTTCTCTGCAGGATGTTTTGCTGTATTGAACACACGTGTTCTGCTGTGTCTTCACTCATCTGTCTGATGTTCTTCAGAGCTTCATCATCAGACGAGATGAGAGTCACTCCTTCATCACACAGATCAGACGAGACCTCCGCCCAAACCTCACACACCTCAAACACACACACACATATCTCACACATGTAATCAGTCATTAATGCTGCAGACAGACAGTTGCTGATGTACCTTAAAGTCCAGGTATCTGTGGATGATGTGGAGTGTGATGTCATCTTCTGCGTTCAAACCCGACAGCTGCTCGAATCCTGCAGATAAAATTCAATCATTTTAATCACAAATAAAATACACAAAATATATTATTAATACCCCAAACTATAACTAAATACACACACACACACACACACACACGTCTTACCCAGTTTACAGAACATGCAGTAGATGTTTGCACGCATGTTTTCTGACACGTCACTGACCGCATGTGATGACGATGATGCGTACTGATGCTGAGAGACGATTGGATGCTTCACGTCTATGAGAGACAGACAGACAGACAGAGAGTGTGTTCAATCATTAAAATGGAACAGACAATAACCTAATGCCAATTAAAGCCTGCCAACTATCTGTCACTTCACTGCCTGCTGCTTACATCACTGAAGTCAATTCTGAATGGAACACAAAGACTTTTACAGTTTCAAACACTGCCTTACTGTCATTATTTCATCTATTCAATGAACACATAAAATATACATAAATACATTTAGCGTGAAGAGGAGTCTGGTTCTTCTCAAAGTTTTTAAACTAATTACACATCTTATAGAGGTTTTTTCCTGGCCTTTGTCATCTTTAGCTTGATCACAGGGGTCTTCAACACAAAAATATTCATGCATGATTTCTATTAAGCTGTTCGCTGGTGGCTTTTACACATTTTATTTACATACTGCATTTCATACACAATGGTAACTGAAAGTGCTTTACATACAAATGATAAAGAGAAATAAAACAAAAGTATATATAAAAAAGTCCATTTTAAAATAATTTAAGAACAAGAAAGAAGTCAATAAAACATTTTGATTAGAAAATGTATTGAAAATGACTTGATGCATTAGTTACCTGTGATGACGCCCCACTGGTCTCGTTTGACGGCAGTCTCGTCCTCTTCTCTCCTCCACAGCTGCAGCAGGAGTTGCGGTGCGGTCACATCTCTCTCGCCACACCACTTCAACACGTGAACGATCGACTGCGGATTCTCACACAACTCCAGCAGAGTCCCCATCAACACACCGAATATGGGTCTGGAGCTTGACTGCACATCACACAAACACAAAACACACACAGACACACACACACAACACACTAGAATGTTTGATGGGAGTTTGCTTGACATCCAAATTAAGTTAAATCCAAAGAGTCAAAGTTAAATCCACTCATTCACTCTGATGATTGGCTGAATGTTTGTGTGATGTTGATCTTCTCACCTGTAACAGCTGTAGCAGCAGATGAACTCCATGTCTCTCCACAAACACATCCTCTGTACTGAAACAACCCACAACACATGACCTGCACACACACACACACACACACACACACACACACACATCAACACCTCTAACCACAATAAACGAGTTCAGAATCAGTTTATATTACTCCACTTCCTGCTAAAAAGACAATCTAAACCAGAATGCTGGTCTAGCTGGTTAGGCTAGTTTAAAAGCCTGGTGAGAACACCAGAACCCAAAACACAACATAAGCTGCTGACCAGCAATGCTGCTCTTTTCAGCAGGGCTCTTTAAAAATAAAGAGACAGTGAAGTTGATCTCTCACAGAACAATCTACTTGAAAGACATCAGTCTGGGTTTAAAAAAGGACACTCAGCAGAGACTGCCCTCTTGTCAGTAGCTGAAACCCTGCGACAGGCGAGAGCTAATTCCAAATCATCCGTCCTCATCCTCCTTGACTTGTGTGCTGCTTTCGATACAGTGAACCACCAGATTATCTTGTCCACCCTCTCTGACCTGGGCATCACAGGAACTGCACTTGGATGGTATGAGGCATACCTCACAGGCAGATCCTTCAAGGTCTCCTTGAGAATAGAAGTGTCCAAGTCACACCAGCTGACAACTGGTGTTCCGCAGTGATCAGTGCTTGGACACCTCCTCTTCTCATTCTACACTACATCACTAGTACCTATCACTGAGGCACATGGTTTCTCATACCACTGCTATGCAGATTATTCACAGCTCTACCTGTCGTTTCAGCCTGACAACCCCACCATCTCAGCTCGTATCTCTGCCTGCCTCTCGGAGATCTCAGCCTGGATGAAGGAATGTCACTTTCAGCTCAACCTGGCCAAGACAGAACTCCAGCAAACCTGTCTGTTGAACACAACCTCTCCATTCATCTTGGTTCAACGACACTTACACTATCCAGTACAGCCCAGAACTTGGTAGTGGTGGTGGATGACCAGCTTAACTTCACTGCCAACATCTCATCAATTGCATGGTCTTGCAGGTTCGCACTTTACAACATCAGGAATATCAGACCTTTTCTCTTTGAATATGCTACACAGCTCCTGATCCAAGCTCTGGTCATTTCAAGACTGGACTACTGTAATACTTTGTTGGCCGGTCTCCCAGCTAGCACGATTAAGCCACTGCAGATGGTCCAGAATGCAGCAGCGCATCTGGTCTTCAATCAACCAAAAAGGGCTCATGTAACACCACTCTTGATTTCACTCCACTTTTTACCTGTAACTGCCCGCACAAAATTCAAGGCTTTGACTCTTGCCTTCAGGACAGCCAATGGAACTGCACCCTCTAACTTCAATTCACTTCTACAGGTCTATGCTCCAACTCACTCTCTGCGGTCTATGAATGAGTGGCACCTAGTGTATCCATCACAAAGAGGCTCAAAGTCCATTTCACGATCATTCATTCTCTCTGACCTGGGCATCACAGGAACTGCATTTGGATGGTTTGAGTCTGTAACAAGGTTCTATATATGTTGCCAAGGAGGAAGTGGAGGACGGAAACTTCAACTCAAAAGATGGGTTTTATTTTCACACACATTAACATGCCGACACACACAGGACATGCGTGCCAGTCTCTCTCTCTGCCTCTGCTGTTCTCTCCCTCTTTATAGCTTTCCTTAGCATTTCTGCAATGCGATACAGCTGTGAATCATCAAGAGTGCGCACATGTGTGGGGCTCAGTGATTATTGACACTGACGCCCACCCCAGGAGTCGTGAGTTCGAATCCAGGGTGTGCTGAGTGACTCCAGCCAGGTCTCCTAAGCAACCAAATTGGCCCGGTTGCTAGGGAGGGTAGAGTTACATGGGGTAACGTCCTCATGGTCGCGATTAATGGTTCTCACTCTCAACGGGGCACGTGGTAAGTTGTGCATGGATCATTCGCTTTCTCTATTCCGCTGTGGTGGAATGAGCTTCCAACCTTCACAAGATCTGCTGTTACCTTCTCAACATTCAAGGACCAGCTGAAAACACAGCTGTTCTGCAAGCACTTAACCAATCCACACTAATTGCACTTACTACTGCACTTAACATGCACTTAATGTACAAAAAAAAAAAAATCCTGTCTCTTTCTTCTGCGCTAGCTTCTATACTATTCTAGCCACCTTGAGAACTTAGCAGTACAACACTGTAGATTTTGTTAAACTTTGTATGATAAATTGCTTGCTATGTTCCTCATTTGTAAGTCGCTTTGGATAAAAGCATCTGCTAAATGACTAAATGTAAATGTATATTCTGTGTGTGTGTGTGTTTGTTTGTTGTGTGTGTGTATGTGTGTGTGTGTGTACATGCCTATATTACATTGTGGGGACCAAATGTCCCCACAAGGATAGTAAAACCCGAGAAATCCTACATTGTGGGGCCCAGCCAGCGGTCCCCACGAGGGAAATGGCTTATTAAACAAACTAAATTATGTTTTTTTGAAAATGTAAAAATGCAAAAAGGTTTCTGTGAGGGTTAGGTTTAGGGGTACGGTTAGGGTTAGGGGATAGAAATTATCGTTAGATCTGTATAAAATCCATAAAATGCATGGAAGTCTATGGAGAGTCCCCACAATGATATAAAAACATGTTTCAGTGTGTGTGTGTTGGTGGGGGAGGGGGGTTGTGTGTTGTGTGTGTGTATGTGTGTGTGTGTCTCACCAAACACAGTCAATGGTGGCCAGCAGCAGTTTATTGTGACCCAAACCACTGAAGAGCATAGCAGAATCTAAACTCAAATACTGAAGCAACAAGTCCACTCCATCACTGCCAAACAACTCCTGAAAACACACACGTATAACACATCACAGTAGCAGAACGTTTCTTAATCGACTGTCATAAACATTAACCATCAATTAATCATTAATTCTGCAAAACGCATGTGCAGGACTCTAAATGACATGTACAGGTACCCTATTGTTCAATTATAATTTAAATAAATATACTTAAGAAATGCAAGCATTGATATTTTTACTTTACTGTATTTTAATACGTTTGGGCTGTTTTGTGTAAATCTGTGAATTGTTCAATTTACTGTAATTTTTTTACTGTTAATAATAAGTTGTAGGCTAATGAAGACATCTTGATGAAGATTTTGTCGCCTCCTGCTGGTGTAAATGTGTAATATCACTGGGATGAATATAAATCTCTGCACGGCTGTAACACAAGCGGAGTGACACAAAGAGTGAAGTGTCCAAATGCTGTTGGACGCCTATATCAGCACTCTTGGAACGCCACTCGTCCAATCAGATTCAAGGACTGTTCTATAAGACACTTTAAAGCACACACTGATTTTATGATCTGTATGACTGATGATTGTCTCACCTTGCGGTGCGTGTCTCCCACACAGAGCACAGACAGAATGAACATAGTGTCGATCTGAATCTCCAGACAGACAGCATCATCTGTGTTCTGTCCTGCAGTGAACCAGCGTAGAACACCTGCAAACACACACACACACTCTAGCACACTAACAGGTGAACACTATAGTTATTATGACATCACGTCACACACTCACCCACAAGCTGCCCGATGGCTCCTTGATCACACAGATCCTGATTCAGCAGCTCGTCGCTCAGAGATGCCACACACCTGAGCACACGCATACAGTATCTCATCTGAGCCTTCTTCCCGCCATGCCCGCTGGTTCCATGGAAACTGTGACCCCGCCCACTGAAGGAGTCTGATGGAGAGAGAGAGATGGTTGAGCAGACAGTTTTCACTCAATGGGTCATCGTCTGAAACATGCTCATACCTTCCTGCAGACACCAGTCGAGCAGCAGCAGCAGACACGTGTTGGCTTGACACGTCATGTAGTCATCCCGCATGAGAGGAGCGAGCGTGCTCAGTGTGGCCAACGCCTGCAGCTGCAGCTCCTCCTGCTGGCTGGAGGTCCAACTGCGTCTGCTGCTCTGTACGCCACATGATCTGGGCTTTATCAGCAGCATCAGAGCGAGCATCACACGACTCTCTTTAAACGACTGGAACACACAAACACATGATAATCATAATTCTGAATCAGATTCTCAGTTTCACTGCAGATTGAATATACAGATTTTCAGAGGATATGGAATAATATGGCACACAAGTCATATGGACTACATTTGGTTTAATTGTGTTTCTGCTTTCATTGTACAGAAAAGAGCAGCTGAACATTCTGCTAAACATCTCCTGTTGTTTTCCACTGAAGAAAGAACGTCAAAGGTGTTTAATAAGACATTTACATTTACATAATAAGACAGGTGTAAATGATGTCAGATTAGTATTGATCGATCACCATCTGACCTGCAGGGCTGGGAGATCTTTTGACAGCACAACAATCACATTCAACAAGAGTTTCTTCATTTCAAAGTCCTCGTGATTGAAGGACAGTTTGAGGTTTCGCACCAGAGGATTGTGGCTCTTTACTGACAAACACAAGAGATACAGTGACTTCACCAGAAATCTTCATATCACTGTTATTTATGTGTAAATGTATGAATATTCCAGATTCAGTACAAAATATTCAATGTTAAAATACTCACTGTTTCAAATTATAGACACAAGACATAAACAATATGTGTTTACATGATTTTACTGTGAGAAAATCACTAACTGCATCTGAGTAAAGTTATATCCAATATTCAGATTATAGGGTTTTCTTGTCATGTCAGTGAAGCTGTAAAATTGGATATAACTTTACACAGAAAAGGTTGGTAAGTAAGGAACAATGTCCAGTCAGCCAGTTGTTATTGCACAATAAACCCTGACAGTGTGATCAGGACCCCGACGTGAAGCGGACGACTCTTGTAACAGTCTGAAGGGGTTTATTGTGCGATAACAACCGGCTGACTTTACATTATTCCACTAATTATAGGCTACTAACCAAATAAATAAATACATGGAAATAAATTATTGATTTGTGTTTAAATGATCTAATTTGAGAAGAAAGAAAGAAATGGTTGAACCGTTAAAATCCACCTCCGGTTTGCATCAGAGTTCTGTTGGTGTTTATATTGTGAAAATGACCATCTGACTCATTATTCAGCCTATTATAAGACTACTTGCCAAATAAACAAATAGATAAACATGAAACATTGATTTGCATTGAAATTGTGTAATTATATGAGAAGAAATAAATAGTTGAAAAGTTGAACTTCAACCTCTGGTTTGCGTTGGAGTTCAGTTGTTTATTTTTTAAATGTCTTAGTATGCATCTGGCCAATTACAGCATTATGGATGTGACTGTGACCAGGAGGAGGGCGTGCCGAGAGGATTCATGCCCGGCGCTGAGTTCCCCAATCAGCAGCGAGAGAGATAAAAGGAGGAGCAGGGGACGCCAGAGAGGGAGAGACAGACACACACAGCAGTGTTTTGTGTGTGCACTTTTATTACGTTTCAGTTCAGTGTTTTATGTTGAATTAAAGTCTTTTTGATTGTTAATCTGGTTCCTGCTTCCTCCTTTGCTGATGAACGAGAGGCTTGTCTGCCACAATGTGTAATTAAACTTCATTTATAAAGTACTCATTACCAGTAACATTTTTTATGTATAATCATAGACCCCTGCAGACAGAGTCCAGTCATCAGAAAAGTTTCAGTCTAGACAAGTTTTTTTCCAGGTCAGATCAGGAAATGAGCTTGCATTACAGATGTGACAAAAATGGATACAAGTTTTTGGGAGACCAAACACTTTGTAAAAACTGTGAATTAAAATGCACAATTCTTAAGTAATAATTGTCCTAAGAACATGTAATATTTATTTTTTATTCATTGTTGTTTTCACATAAATGGGTAAAAACCGGCGTTATAAACATGACCATAAAAAACACTTTGAAATCTGCAGACTTCGACCTCTGAGATACGTATATTTTATTACATTATAATGCCCATCAAGGCTGCATCAGGAATAGAGATAAGATTGGAAAAGCCATTTTTCCATGGTATGGTTGACATTTTTGTGGAATTGCACAACTTATTACAAGACTAATTGCCAAATAAATAAGTAAATGCACATGAAACATTGATTTGAATTTAAATTATTTTATTAGCTTACTTGTAGAGATCGCAGAGTGCTACATGAAGCAGGAGAGACGGCTCGCAAGGACCCGGATGAACGGTCTGATACGTGGAGCTGCGGTTGTTACAGAGCAATAACAGACCACTAGATGGCGCCACTGACCAATCAGAATTGGGTATTCCAGGCCGCCGAGTAATAAGTGATTTTATGACAGTAAAATCATGTTAACACACATATTTTTTATGTCTTGTGTCTATACTTTTGAAACAGTGAGTATTTTAATGTTTACAGATTGACCCCATTGACTTCCATTGTAAGTGTCTCACTGGAACACACATTTAAAGGAGGGACGAGTCGACATTCATTTGTGTGTCAATCAACATTATGCTACAAATGCTGTCGATTGAGCTTCACTTGTATTGAACCCGGAATATTCCTTTAATACTAGAGAATATGAAAACTTACACTCAGGAAATGTGACAAGCAGTGAGAGATGTTTGACAAACCCGCTCTCCTAAACACACACACACAGAATAATTATCATTAGACTCGTTTGAGATGTTGTGACAGTAGACGAGAGAGATGCTGCAGTCAGAGGAGTGAAATAACAACAAACTTGTGCTGAAACAGACACATACACAAACAAAGGCAGATACCGTATGATTTACATACATGTTAACTCTTACAAACATTGAGAGTTCAAATTTTCTGCAAACTTGCCGCAAATTTGCCACTGATAATTTTCACATGCAAATAGCCTTGTGGGAAGTTTGCGTTAATTGTTGTCAAAGGTTTGCCGGAGGTTCACCACTACCGGTGAAGAGCTGCAAACTTCTAGCTAACATCTGTGGCGAATCAAAAGCTCATTTGCATGTAAAAACATAAAGAGTGGCAAGTTTGCAGCAAGTTTGCCAGAACTCAACATTTCTGTAAGGTATTGTTGCTGATAAAGTGGATGCAGTTTAAATTCTGCTGCTTTTAAATGAAATAAATATGATAAACAAGCCATTGTTTCATAAAGACACATATTTTAGATATTTTATGACTAGTCACCTATCCCATAAAGAGATCGTACTGTCAGACTGTTCTCACATAATTCATACACATAAAAACATGATATTACAGTTTAAATAAACATTTGTTTAGACAAGAACACACATCACAGTTGTTTAGGCCAATGAGCATTAAGCTGTCATCATCAAGTTGTTTCCTATTGTGCTTTCAGATTACACAGCTGGTTTAGCGCCACTAAAAACAACATCCGAGAGGATTTTATAGTGATGGGAAGTAAAGCTTTTTAAAGCAATGAGGCTTTATTACAAATGTACTGAAATGGGTTTATTACTCAAAACTTCTGTACATGATTCAATTTTCTGCTGGTCAAAAACAGGAAGTGCAACTGCTGCGTACATCATTAAACAATATGTGCTTTGACAACATAACAGTATATTTGATTTTTGAGCAGTAAAGATATCAATGCTCTATTTGTTTATTTTTAATAAACCAAGATAATATTTTAAGACTCTAAGGCTTCGTATTTGAATTATTACTATACATATATATATATATATATACACACACACACACACACATGTCTTTTATTTTGAAAAGTTTAGTTCCTGTTCCTGTTTTCCCTCCATGTACATGTGTCATGTTTTCATTGGTTTATTGTTTAATTATCTTGTTATCAGTTCTGTTTGTTCATTGGTTTATGTTCCCCCATGTCCATGTATTTAAACCCTCATGTTTTCCATTGTGTCTTGGTCAAGTGTTGAATGTGCATGTTTATAGTCAAGTTCATGTTTATGTTTCACGTTTGTAAATAAACTGCACTTGGGTTCTTCATCTTCACGTCATTATCAGCAGCCAGCATCGTTACAATATATATATATTAGGGCTGTAACGGTACACAGAAGTCACGGTTCGGTATGTACCTCGGTTTTGGGGTCACGGTTCGATACGAGTTCGGTACAACAGGAAAAAGCAACAAATCCCAAATGCTAGGTTTCTTTCCATTTATTTTGAACAGACAGTAGTGCAAATTACAGTTTGTTCCACCTAGAGGCATTTAGTCCCCCCTGAGGTAGTTGGTACAGTACAGACTCCTTTAGTGTATTAAGCAGTAAACAGAATGCACTCTTGCATAGGTCATATTTTTTTGTAGGGTTGATAAAAAACAAAAGGTATTTGGTCTCAATCAGCTACAAAACTGAAAAGCATCTCTTGTGTTATAAAAGTCCAAAATAAATAGAATAATGAAAAATAAAACTTGTGCATTAGGAGAAGCCATTCTTGTTTTGGGTTGGTGCATAGATGGTCTCTTCTTCTGCTCTTTTTCCTGTTGTGGCGGTTAGCAAACAGTGTTGCATTACCTGCACGCGCCCCCTTCTGGTTTGGAGTGGATCGCCTGTGACTGACTCGGATGTATTCTTCATCTGACTGCATGCACGGAACCGTGACGTCAGTACCGTGACAGTTCGAGATGAATACATGTACCATTACACTCCTAATATTTATATAAAAAAAAAATTCTCCCCAAGTCTTCAAGTCAGTCGCACCGAAAATACTACCAACACATTAGTTTTAACACACGAGAGGACCGGGTTTTGGACCACTGCTACTCTCCCTTCCAGGATTGCTACAAATCCCTCCCCCGCCCACCATTTGGCAAATCGGACCACTCTTCCATTCTGCTTCTGCCCGCTTACAGGCAGAAATTGAAACAGGAAGCACCCACCCTCAGAACGATCCAGTGCTGGTCGGACCAATCAGACTCTATGCTACAAGACTGTTTTGATCACACGGACTGGGAGATGTTCTGGTCCGCCTCTGATGACGACATCGAGGTGTATGCTGATAGCGTAACGTGTTTCATCAGGAAGTGCGTAGATGATGTAGTGCTGACCAAAACAATACGGATCTTCCCTAACCAGAAACCGTGGATTAATAGCGATGTTCATGCGGCACTTAATGTGCGGACCTCCGCTTTTAATTCCGGGAACACAGAACAGCAAAACGTCAGTACAGGAACAAGATTGAAGGACAGTTCAACACCACCAACTCTAGAAGCATGTGGCAGGGAATTAACATCATCACGGACTTTAAAAGGAATAAAAACTCTGCCATGAACACCGCTGCCTCTCTCCCGGATGAGCTAAATAATTTTTATGCTCATTTCGAGGGAAATAACTCCGCCCTCGCAGAGAGAGCTCTCACGGCCGAAGCTACAGAGGTTAGTTCACTCTCCGTCTCTGTAGAGGATGTAACCCGATCCTTCCGACGGGTGATTATCCGCAAAGCCGCAGGCCCAGACGGCATTCCGGGCCGCGTCATCAGAGCGTGCGCGAACCAGCTGGCTGGTGTTTTTACAGACATTTTCAACCTTTCCCTCTCTTTGTTTGTAGTCCCCACATGCTTTAAAACATCTACCATTGTGCCTGTTCTAAAGCAATCAAAAATAACTTGCTTAAATGACTGGCGTCCTGTTGCTCTGACCCCCATCATCAGCAAATGCTTTGAGAGACTAATCAGAGATTACATCTGCTCTGTGCTGCCTCTCATCACTTGGACCCATTGCAGTTTGCTTACCGCAACAACCGCTCCACTGATGATGCCATTGCATCTACAATACACACTGTTCTCTCCCACCTGGAAAAAAAGAACACTTATGTGAGAATGCTGTTTGTAGACTACAGCTCAGCATTCAACACCATAGTGCCCTCCAAGCTAGATGAGAAACTCCGGGCTCTGGGCTTAAACAGCTCGCTGTGCAGCTGGATCCTGGACTTCCTGTCAAGCAGACGCCAGGTGGTTAGAATAGGCAGCAACATCTCCTCATCACTGACCCTCAACACTGGAGCCCCGCAGGGCTGTGTTCTCAGCCCACTCCTGTATTCCCTGTACACACATGACTGTGTGGCAACACATAGCTCCAATGCCATCATTAAGTTTGCTGATGACACGACGGTGGTAGGTCTGATCACTGACAATGATGAAACAGCCTACAGAGAGGAGGTGCACACTCTGACACACTGGTGTCAGGAGCACAACCTCTCCCTCAACATCAGTAAGACAAAGGAGCTTGTGGTGGACTTCAGGAGAAAAGACAGAGAACACAGTCCCATCACCATCAATGGAGCACTAGTGGAGAGAGTCAGCAGCTTCAAGTTCCTGGGTGTCCACATCACTGAGGAACTCACATGGTCCATCCACACTGAAGTCGTTGTGAAGAAGGCTCATCAGCGCCTCTTCTTCCTGAGACGGCTGAGGAAGTTTGGAATGAACCGCCACATCCTCACACGGTTCTACACCTGCACTGTAGAGAGCATCCTGACTGGCTGCATCACTGCCTGTTACGGCAATAGCACCGCCCTCATCCACAAAGCACTGCAAAGGGTGGTGCGAACTGCCAGACACATCATCGGAGGTGAGCTTCCCTCCCTCCAGGAAATATATACAAGGCGGTGTGTGAAAAAAGCTCGGACTCCAGCCACCCGAGCCATGGGCTGTTCTCACTGCTACCATCAGGCAGGTGGTATCGCAGCATCAGGACCCGCATCAGCCGACTCCATGACAGCTTCTTCCCTCAAGTAATCAGACTTTTGAACTCTTGATCGATCACGATACATATATCAGCACTGCACTTTATTAGCCTCAGACTGGACCCGCATTTTATACTTCTCTTAATAACACACTGGCAACTGACTATCAACCGACAGCCTGAATGTCAACACAAAACTTCATATTTATTTCCACTGATTGCATGGGGGTGGGGGGAGGGGGGGTAGTCAGCATCTTTACTTACTGAGATATCCAGGCCCCCTATTTGAATTATTATTAAGAAAAAACAATTATCATTAGGATAAAACATGTGCTGTGCGTGCCTTTTGTGTTTGTTTTGAGGATGAATTGACTCACAATGAACGGAGCATTTTGATTGGCTGCGATCAGTGATGTCAGAACCAGCAGGTCATTTCTCAGCTGTTGATCATAATGACTGGAGCCGCTCACAAGCTGCTGCAGAAACGCCTCTTTCAAAGACCTGCATAAATAATGCCATCATTTAGAGCCACATTTCAACTTCGACAAATACAAAACTGTGTCTTTACTCACATTATACAGTTCATGTTGCTGAGCTGAGCAGTCACTTCCTCTCTACAAGCATTTTCTAGAAGGTTCCACAAGATCTCTGAGGAGCGGAACAGAATCTGTCCAGATGGGTCTCGTTCACTCATGTGGAAACAGATCTTCTGAGCGGCCTGAGCTTTCAACATTACAGTACAGTTCACTTCTGCAAACACAGCATACCGTCACAGTACACCACATGCAATAGTGCAGACCGGGGCTAGTTGTCATCTCAGTAAATATAAACTTTTGAGTCAAAAGTCCAATTGCACATTCACACCCCATATACTTGTGACATCATGAGTCAACGTGTGATCAATGTTGAAAATGTTCAAAAACTTCTTTGTAGTCAAGACTTCAAAGTTTGCTTATACAGAAATTTACTTTCAAAAATAAACCCAGTCTGAGAAATATGACAACTTGCCCCACTCTCCCTACAGTATACTAATTTTAATAATAATAATAATAATAATAATACCTTTTATTTATAATGCACTTTTATTACACTCAAAGTGCTACAAGATTGAATAAACACATAAAATACAACAGCAACCACCATACCAACAATTTTAAAAAGACTAAACACAAAATTACTAACATACAGCAGTCTTTAAATATTAAAAGACTACCTTAATAAATATTATTATTTTGGTTTACTCTCTAATATGTGGTGACAGGTGTTTGTCTGACAGTAGAAGTCTGTTCATGTTCTGATATAAAACCTGATCTCAAGTGAAACAGGATGTGAGGTTACCTGACGTTCGGGACATGATCTGTAGCGTCTGCAGGAGCCTCAGTTTGATTGACAGCTGCTTCTCCATCAGGGCAAGTGACATCACGAGGGTCTCAGCCAGACCACTGCGCTCTACCATCTGCCCTCTGTACTCAGCACGCGTGGGACAAACCCCTAAATGCACGCACACACACACACAAACACAAACACACACACACACACACACACACACAAACACACAAACACACACACACTCACACAAACACAAACACACACACACAACACACACACACACACACACACACAAACAAACACACACACACACAAACACACACACACACACACACATTATTATGAATCCAAACCCAAATGTGTTCACACTTAAAGAGCTCGATCATCACTCACCATCAGAACCAGCTTTGGCTTTTTCGTGGCAGTAAAAGGCGATTATTGATGAACAGATCTGATGTCTGACCTCCGGCACTGGAACCCTCATCAGATAACCTGTTATTACACATATATACACATCATATACAATGGCAATATAAAGTATGTGAACCCTTTGGAATTAGCTAGTTTTTTTGTTGTTGATCTAACTGGTCATAAAATGTGATCTCATCTTCATCAAAGTCACAAGTATAGACAAACACAATGTGGCACAGCTGGCACACAGACACCCTGATATTATCCTGTAGGATATCTTGATAAACTTGGGAATGAATTTTTTCCTCGATGATGGCAAGCGGTCCAGGCCCCGAAGCAGCAAAGCAGCCCCAAATCATGATACTCCCTCCACCGTACTTCACCGTTGGGATGGTGTTTTCATGTTGGAATGTGGTGCCTTTTTCACTCTATATGTTGAGCTGCATGTTCTTCACAAACAATTCAACCTTAGATTCATCAGTCCACAAAACATTTTCCCTGTAGCGTTGTGGAGTGTCAAGATGGTCTTTGGGAAACTTCAGGTGCGCAGCAATGTTTTTGTTGGAAAGCAGCAGCTTCCTTCATGATGTCCTGCCATGAACACATACCTGTTTAATGTTTTCTGTATAGTAGACTCATGAACAGAGATGTTAACCAGTTCCAATGATTCCTTCAGGTCTTTATCTGTCACTCTAGAGATCTGTTTTACCTCATTGAGCATTCTGCGGTGTGCCCTTTGAGCCATCTTGACTGGACGGCCACTTCTAGTGAGAGTACCTATAGTACTAAATCATCTCCATTTATAGACAGTTTGTCTAACTGTGGACAGATGAATATCTAAGATATTTGAGATAACTTTGTAACCCTTTCCAGCTTTATAGAAATCAACAATTCTTGATCGTAGATCTTCTGAGATCTCTTTTTTGCGAGGCATGGTCCACGTCAGCAGATGCTTCTTGTGAATAACAAACTCAAAATGTTTGAGTGCTTTTTATAAGTCAAAGTATCTCTAACCCACACCTCCAATCTCGTTTCATTAATTGAATGCAGGTTTGCCAACTCCTGACTCTAATTAGCTTTTGTTGATGTCATTAGTCTTAGGGGTTCACATACTTTTTCCAACCTACACTGTGAATGTTTGAATGATGTATTGAATATGTACAAGAACAATAATTTGTGTGTTATTAGTTAAAACAGACACATTTATATATAAATGCAGGTAATTCCAAAGGGTTCACATACTTTTTCTTGCCACTGTATCTGTCATTCTTTGTTTCTAGGTTGAAATATGTTCATGAGATAAACAGTTCCTCACCCATCTGAGACAGACAGTCGGTCACTACACTGGCGTAATTCTTCTCATCAGATGATTTCTCCTTCAGGAACGGAAGACTTCAAACCAAAGTATTGATGACATCATCAGTTCATTCATTCATTCACCTCCTGATCATATAAAGACTGTCAGCTAATATCATACCTGCATATCTGAAGTAAATCACACAGGATTTTAGCATAATGAGGATGTTCCGTCACTTTTTCAGCACAAATGTTTATAATCTTAAATACGTCTGCGAGATCTCTCAAGAGCTTCACATGGACATGATAAGGAAAGTTCATGTCAGTGTCATTATATTAATAAAGCATGACTCCACAGATTATTATTATTATAGAGCGCTCCCTGCACATCATGGAAAACCATCAAGTGCCATTTAAAGAAGGAAAATGCTGATTGTCATTGAGTTAATTGGGATCCAGGGACAGATCCTCAACTGCTGACATCATCACACACTCTCATGTAAACACTTCCATATGAGCTACACACCTACAGCTTCTTTTCTTTTACAATATCACACTTTAATGCCAATATTATATAAATGTCATGTGATTTTCTCAGTATCTTGCAGGATACAAATCCTCGCTGGCATCTTTTCACCATTTTCTTCAAGATGAAAATGTGTCTCTCTGTCAGTGAGGACTGAAACAGAAACAAATACACTGAAATGAGCTCATAAAAACTCACTTGATCATCAGTTGAAAGACATTTAACAGTCTTACAGAGATCGGATCTTCGAGCAGGTGAATGACTCGAGACAGATCAGAGAATCTCTGAAACACATCAGAATCACAGTTCAACTCAAGAGAAGATTGTCAACAGAATTAAATCAGAATAATTCAGTTGGTGACTGACCTCAGACGGATGCAAACTCTGTTTGTGTCTGAAACTGCTCATCTGTGCGCTGGACAACATGACGGATCTCACAGTGTTCCCATCACAAATCATCATTACCGCACTGCGGTTGCTATGGGAACGTGAGAAGATACACACTGCTGTTGCTATAGGAACGTGCGAAGTGTACGGAGTGCCGCTCGAGACAAACAGCATCTATGTACTCCTTTTCATTCCCCTCATTGACTTCAGACACGTAATAATTTTACATTCTGCTGCAGTTAATAAGCATCGATATAAACATGTGTTTATAACAGTGTGAGTATTTGGTGTGTTTATAACAGTGTGTTTGGTGAAGGCGGAAGCGGGACTTTTATTCTGACGTGTGTTGTTGAGCGCTGGACCGGAAGTGCACTGTGAGTTTCCTGTAGATGAAGCAGAATAAACGCCGATGAATTTAATGCGTTTAATTCAACAATAAACCATCAAGTATTAAAGTAATCAAAGAACAACTCGTCCTATTTGCTGTTATTAATCATAAAAATCATCATCAATGCAGTCGGACTCAGGTGAGAGACATTAATAATGAGATTTAATGTGAGTGAGAGTCCTGTCATGTGTTTGATTGATCAGAATCATATTCACTATCACAGTTTGTACACAATTATATAGAAATACACAAGTGTGTATGTGTGTGTGCAGTCACTTACTCTTATTACAGCAGTGGGGTTTAAAGTGGGGGCGCAGAGATTGATGATACATTTACCAAGTTAAAACGAAATATATGAAAATTAATAATAAGCTAATTATTTCATCATAGTTGACCGTTTCTCTGTTGATTCTCAGTCACATATTTTCTCAGAAACTTTGTGAAGGTTTGTGTTATAGTCTTTATTAATGGAAATACACCTACATTTATATTTTGTGTTTGTTTGTGTGTGTGTGACGTCAGCGAGTGGTGGGCGGTGTCGGGGGAGGAAGCGGTCAGCAGCAGTGGGCGGGCTGGAATCTAGTGGGCGGGGCCGAAGCAGCACACCTGCAGCACAGGTGAGGAGTGACATCACACAAGCACAGATGACACCTGGGGTCATTCCGTGTGAACTCAACCAGAGGTCCCAGCTCAAAATTTATTTTGATAATTTTTTTTCTGGTGAAAGAAATGCAAAAATGATTATGAAAGCCAAAATATTAAATGGCATGGATGAGTATTTACTGAGTAATCCACTATTTTGTAGAGGGGGGTCAAAATGGCAATTGTCACCTATGATTTTGCAGCAAAACCACAGATTAAATATAATAACCTTAGAAAGGTGTCAGCATCATTATATTATTTTTACACAGAGATTGGGAGGTCTGTTACTAAAATCAGTTTACTTTAACAATCCTTGTTGTATTATATGCCAATGGTGACAGTTTAAAAATGGGATAAAGCACTTTTCGTGTTCTTTTTCCAAACTTGGTGTGCCTGTAACTCAAGAAGTATTAAAGATATCTTAATATCCTTTTAGATTTTGGTTCAGAACAAACTTTCCTTTTCTTCATTTGTAAGGCACTATTTGGTTCAATTCCAGAGATATGGGGATCTCAATGTGGCTCCATGTGCAAATAGATGAATTTTACCCATTTTCAATGGTCGAAAACCAAATATGGGTCACTTTGTATAAAGCTGTCTGAGGAACAGTAATGCTGAAACCAGAAATGTACCTTTGTTTATTCAAATAAAAACAATAATGTAAATATCTTGATTTTTGAGAGTCCAAAAATACACTGTTATTAAGAATAAGCAAAACATGGCTATTTAGCTGGTGCTATACCTTTATTTCACTTTTGGATTTCAGAAACGGGCATCTACAAAGCTCTGGAAGGCATAATTTATCCTTTGAATGTCTTTTTCCTCAAAGTGAAGCTGTCTGCCAGTGGTGTTTGAAGGCACAGAAAGATGACACAGAATGTGGGTGACTGGTACATAGCACTCATCAGCACGCCCTGACCACTTAAATGATTTGGAAGTGCCCACTTGGGTCATTAACATTTACATTTATTCATTTGGCAGACACTTTTATCCAGAAGAGGAATACATTATAAGTGAATCATCTTAAGGAGACAGTGGTATAATAAGTGCTGCATTATAAAGTTTCACTAGCATCACAGTAGTATTCAAAACTGATTAAAGTGCAGATTTTTTTGAAATTAGTAACTGGTTAAGTACTCATGGAAAATATGTGTTTTTAGTCATTTTTTGAAGACAGAGAGTGAGTCAGCTTCATGGATGGAGTTGGGAAGGTCGTTCCACCAACGTGGTATGATGAAGCTGAAAGTCCGGGAAAGTATTTTGGTGCCTCTTTGTGTTGCTACAACAAGGCGACGTTCCTTAGCCGACCGCAGGCTTCTAGTGGGCGTGTAGCTCTGCAGAAATGATTTTAGGTATGCTGGAGCAGACCCAGTGACTGTTCTGTGTGCCAGCATCAGAGTGACTGGACAAGCAGTTGTATGGCATGTTCAGAGATGAAGGGTCTTATTTTCCTGATGTTGTAGAGTGTAAATCTACATGATCGTGCTATCATGAAGGACACAAGAACATTCTGCCTCTTATCATCACACTCCACAGTGCTGCCAACATTGTACTGTCCATGCATATACCGCTTCATGTTGGGCAGATCTTCAGCAACCTGGACTAAAGTGCCAGTGGTGTCAGCAGAAATCCGAAGCATGCAAAGTTTACCTTTTGTATCTGGGATAAAACAGCGGTGGCTTCTTATCCCTGGAATCTTCTTCGCTATGCCAAAACAAAATTCTTGAGCCTCTTATTGTTTTCTTTACTTGCTCCTTGGGAACATAGAATCATGTGATCCCTTTAATATGATTTTCAGCCCACTGGAACAATTGGTGTGAGGTGAGGATGTGGTCTGTGTTTTTCCCATTTTTGAACTGTCACCATTGGCATATAATGCAACGAGGATTGCTAAAGTCCATTAATTTTAGTAACAGATATACCAGTCTGTGTGTAAAAATAAAATAATGATGCTGCCATTTTACTAAAGTCATTTCCCCCCTGTAATTTGCTTCCTTCTACAAAAGAATGGATTACTCCGTAAATATTGATCCATGGCATTTTAAATTTTGGTTTTCATAACCATTTATGCTTGTCTTTCTTCAGAAAAAATATTAACAAAATCAAACATTTTAGCCAGGGAAGTTTCTGAAATTTGTTTGATTTAACACAGAATGACTCACCTGTGATCATGTAGTTCTGTGTGTGTTTAATGTGTGTGTGTTTGTGTTTCAGAGCAGACGTAAAGCCCCTGAGACTGAGGAAGAGGAGGATCAGTCTGAGAAGAAGTTCAGGAAGTGTGAGAAATCGGGATGTCCAGCGACTTACCCTGTGTGTTTCGCCAGCGCGTCTGAAAGGTGTGTGTGTGTGTGTGTCTGTGTGTGTGTGTGTTTGGATCTCACAAAACATGTCAGCAAAATACCTGGCTCATACTTCACCCCCAAATCAACACAGAAAATATAAGACATCATATTTTGCATTATAAGTAACTGAAGACGATTTTTAGGACCATTCATATTTTTGTAATGCAACAGTATTTTTTATCACAGTCAAGCAAATTTCATTACATTACATTTAGTCATTTAGCAGATGCTTTCATCCAATGCGACATACAAATGAGACACATAGCAAGCAATTTGCCATACAAAGTTTAACAACATCTGTATAGGACTGCAAAGTTCTCACAGAGTTAGTCATTACTGTAATGCAAAAATAAAATATATGCAAGAAAATATTTAAATATTTTATTTAAATCACAAAACATTTATACTTCATTGCAGTATTTGTTGGGCTACCCTAATTTATACTGATCTCGATGAAAAATAATATTATAGAGCGCAACAGTGCACGCCCACTTTTTCAGCCGTGACGGTTCCGGAAGTTTTTCCCCATTCATTTTTCCTCTTGACTTTTCATAAAAGAGCTGTGAGTCATGAACCAAAACAACCAGCTCTGAGGTGAATCACAACATCACAAACTTTGATTTGAGGTAAAATAGTATTTGAAAATAAGATACAAGACTGCGTACTTACCGTCTTTCATGAGGGCACAGACTACAATCCCATAAAGCATTGCGAATGATGTCATCGAATGAAAACCGATGGGAATATATAAAACTATTGATTTAGAACAGAAACGATATATTTTAAATTTACTGCAAAATATTCCGATATGTGCAAATATAGAAGTAGTTTAAGGGTGAAGAGACCGACTCGATTACATCATTCACAGTGCATCATGGGAGCACGCAGTCGCTTTTCGTGGGTTTCGTTGGCCGCGGTTCTCTGATTGGTGGATCTTTCTCTGCTGCATCATGGGTAATGTAGTTGTTTACCATGAATTCCGCTATCAAACATGATTTTTAAACAACGAAGTTGAATAAATGAACAGAAGAATATACCATCGATGAACAACCTCGAAGCTCACCGTAGGTCTGTCTTTAAAGACAATGAGTTCGTCTATGTGATAAATGAATGGGATTTCTACTTCTGGAATCAGACTGTTGTGCTCTATTACAGCAGCATTACAGTAATGGGAGTTTGGAGGAAAATGTTCTTAATTGTCATGAAAATAATAATAAAAAAATCTGAATGTTCTTTAAAACAGGCTTCATTTTCTTTATGCAAAACAACAATTCTTTTTCTTTGATTTTGTGGTGAAATAGACACTGTTTCATGAGATTCACCTCTATAAACTCTCTTAAACATGCTCTTTCTGCTTGACTGACTGTTGATAATATCACTTGTGTTCATCAGGTGTGCTAAAAACGGCTACACGTCTCGCTGGTATCACTTATCATGCGGTGAACACTTCTGTAACGAGTGTTTTGATCATTACTACAGGAGGTGAGTGAAGATGAGTAATGATGTGTCACTGCAGCTCTAAACATGTCTGCACTTCTAATCACGTGTTCTGTCAGTCATAAAGATGGTTACGAGACGTTCTCTGCGTGGAAGAGGGTTTGGACCAGTAATGGCAAGAGTGAACCCAGTCTCAAAGCGTTCATGGCGGACCAGCAGCTGCCGTACTGGGTGAGAACGCTGATCATGATCATACTGCCTTCTAACGAACCGACGTTTGGCCAAATTAAAGACTGCGTCACATGTAAAGAAAATCCCAGAATGCATTGTGACAGGCATTCATCCACAATGGCTTTTATCAGATACTTATAATTCACTCAATACTGAGAAATATCAATAATGGTGCAGTCTAATTAAAAATAAATCGGCAATATTTGTTTATAATGTGTGTTATATTGTGAATATAGTCACGGTTAAAGAGTGTTGTTGGACTGACTGTATTCACAATGCCATCAAATGAGGATGCTGCATTAGTAGGTCCCCTAGCAAGACAGCTCACTAGGGTTAGACTCCTGAGACACTGAAGCTGGTGGGTCTGATGATCATGTGTTGTGTGTTTCTCAGGTTCAGTGCACGAAGGCAGATTGTGGTAAATGGCGTCAGCTGAGTAAAGAGACGCAGTTAACAACGGCGCTCGCATCATCGTATCGCTGCGGGATGAAACTGAACAGCGTGAAAGTAAAAACAGCTTCAATAATCTGCTCATCAGTAGAGTGTGTGTGTGTGTGTGTGATTTCATGTGTTTATTTTGCAGACTGAAGGATGTGACGCGTGTTCTCAACCAGAGGACGGGGTAAAACATCATTTTATCATTTATACCATCATTGATTATCAAACATTGACGTTTATTAACAAAATCTTGAAATGTGTTCTGAATGGTGTTTGTTTATTCATGGTGTTCATTCTGATCGTTATTAATTATGATGTCTGTTCAGCGAGTGGCGGGTGTGACGGACAGCTGGTGGCACTCCATGTTGATTTTGCCACCGTTGTTTAAGGAAAGTCCCGCCAGTCCGTTTCTCTCTGCATATTACCCCGACTGTGTGGGCATGAGCCCCTCCGCCTCCTCTGGAAACCAGCGTCCTGAGCAGCGATGCGCCGTTCAGCCTCACAGTGAGTTCGATGACATCATCGGTTTCAAATGGACTCGTCTCTGCTGGTGTTTTGAACAGCTAGTGTTCATGAACTTCTGTCACATTTGACTGGTTTGAATGTCACGTTCAGCACTCACTGATCAGCCATATTTTTAAGGGGTGTTCATTAAAGACGCATTCTTGGATTTAAAAACAGTTAGACAATGCACATTTTAAACACATTTTAAATTTATTTATTTATTGTGTGTGTGTGTGTGTGTAGTCTCTGGACTGTCTGTGTATTTTCAGCCGTTCTATCAGCCGAGTGAATGCGGTAAAGCGCTGTGTGTGCGGCCGGACATGATGGAGCTCGATGAACTGTACGAGTTCCCAGAATTCTCTCGAGATCCCACCATGTATCTGGCTCTGAGGAACCTGGTGCTAGCGCTCTGGAACCGACACTGCAAGGTGCTCGCATGATTCATGAAGTCCTCACACGCTGTATGTCACGGATATTATGCGCATTTACGGCCATTTGAGTGAACAGACAGATGTTTTACACTGCAGGTGTTTTTGTTCATAACGTTTGTCACGTACATGTAACATATTGCCATTGAAATGTTTTTTCTGCAGGTCAGCTTAACTGTGCTAACAAAAAAATACACTAATATTATAGAGACAAAAAAGTTTAAAGCATATACAGTGGCAAGAAAAAGTATGTGAACCCTTTGGAATTAGCTGGTTTTCTGCATTAATTGTTCTTAAAATGTGATCTCATCTTCATCAAAGTCACAAGTACAGACAAACACAATGTGCTTAAGCTAACAACACACAAACAATTATAATCTTTCATGTCTTTATTAAACACATCCCATTAAACATTCACAGTGCTGTGGAAAAAGTAAGTGAACCCTTGGATTTAATAACTGGTCGATCCTCGTTTGGCAGCAGTAAGCTCAATCAAGTGTTTCCGGTATCTGTGGATTAGACCTGCACAACATTCAGAAGGTATTCTGGACCATTCTTCCTTACAGAACTGCTTCAGCTCAGACATATTCTTAGGATGTCTGGTGTGAGCGGCTCTCTTGAGGTCATTCCACAGCATCTCTATTGGGTTAAGGTCTGGGCTCTGACTGGGACACTCCAAAAGATGGATTTTTTTTTTTTGAAGCCATTCTGTAGTGGATTTACTTCGATATTTTAAGGATGTTATTGATAAAACATTTTCCCAGTAGCGTTGTGGAGTGTCAAGATGGTCTTTGGCAAACTTCAGGCAGCAATGTTTTTGTTGGAAAGCAGCAGCTTCCTTCATGGTGTCCTGCCATGAACACCATACCTGTTTAATATTTTCTGTATAGTAGACTCATGAACAGAGATGTTAACCAGTTCCAATGATTCCTTCAAGTCTTTATCTGTCACTCTAGAGATCTGTTTTACCTCATTGAGCATTCTGCGGTGTTCCCTTTGAGTCATCTTGACTGGACGGCCACTTCTAGAGAGAGTACCTATAGTACTAAATCATCTCCATTTATAGACAGTTTGTCTAACTGTGGACAGATGAATATCTAAACTCTTCAAGATAACTTTTTAAACCTTTCTTTGTGCAAAGCAGAAAGAATATTGATCGTAGGTCTTCTGAGATCTCTTTTTTCAAAATGTTTGAGTGCTTTTTATAAGTCAAAGTGTCTCTAACCCACACCTCCAATCTCATTTCATTAATTGAATGCAGGTCTGCCAACTCCTGACTCTAACTAGCGTTTGTTGATGTCATTAGTCTAGGGGTTCACATACTTTTTCCAACCTACACAGTGAATGTTTGAATGATGTATTGAATATGTACAAGAACAATAATTTGTGTGTTATTAGTTAAAACAGATTGTGTTTGTTCATTATTGTAACTCAGATGGAGATCAAAACTGATTTTAAGACAAATTTATACATAAATGCAGGTAATTCCAAAGGGTTCACATACTTTTTCTTGCTACTGTATAGATGTATATATGTACACAGTGACACTTTTTATATTCAGTTTGATTTTATAATTAAATATAAGCAATATTAATATTATTTAATAATAAAAACATCTCCACTAGTGGTGTACTGTATATAAATAAACCTATATAGAACAGGTGAAGGAGTTCAAATGTGCTAATTTTGTGGTAGTGCATAAAAACTATTTGTTTAATAAAACAGAACAAAAAATAATAATAATAATAAATGGCTTTAAAAATAAAAGAAAAACGTGTATTACATTTTCTTAACGAGTTAGTATGGTGTCAGGTGTCTCCCATAGTGCACTAGTCAGAGCAGGTTTAAGCGTGTTCATGATAAACCCCAGAGACACTCACTCACTAATTAGCTGCCACTATGACAACCGTGATGAGCGCTGTGATTGTGTGTTGATATGTTTCCTGTCTCTCTTTCTGCAGGAGGTTTTGACACAGCAGACATGCGCTCCTCATGTGATTGTCCGCGGTCTGGTGCGCATTCGCTGCGTGCAGGAACTGCACAGAGTTCTGTACTTCATGACCCGGAAGGGCTTGATCAACACCGGAGCGCTGCAGGTCAAACGTCCGCTGCTGCCTGAATCGCACCATAATGTGAGACGCCCATTTGAAAAATATACTGTATTACAGTAATAGTCTAATGACATTCAGTGTGAATAATTACAAACAAAACATCCGCTCACATTACAGAAATGGGAATTACTGGGTAAACGTGTTTAATTGTCAAAAACGTAACGGTCCTAAAATAGGCTTCATTTAATTTAGGCAAAAAAAAAAAAATGATTTTGGGGTCAAATGTGACCTGAACATGACTTCATGAGAATCAGTCTTATATAAGTTTAGTGGTTAAAGATGAGGACTGGTAACTGGACCATGAGGATCATTATTATGTCATTGAGTAAGACTGCTTAACCTCAGGTTAATCTCACTGGACTTTTGACCATCAATAGTATAAATCTGGTGCACATTGCAGCTTATTCTGGCCCAGAACCACCTGAGACCGCCTGACTGACAAGCAACAAGTTTTTGTTTTAAAATGACAATTTAGGGGGAAATAAGAACAAAGCAGAATATATAGATAGTGATTGTGTAAAACGTTTTCTTGCTCTGAATCAAACCTGTGTGTGTGTGTGTGTGTGTGTGTGTGTGAGCAGAAGGTGTTGGTCATTGGTGCAGGTGCTGCAGGTCTAGCGGCAGCTCGTCAGCTGCAGAACTTTGGCATGCAGGTAACACACACAAACACGCACACACTAAACTTGTTTCTATTTAAAGTTGAACGTCTTGAAGCATCACTGCACGATTATCATCTGTGTTCTGATTGGTTGACAGGTGGTGGTTTTGGAGGCCAGAGAACGAATCGGAGGGAGAGTTTGGGATGATGTGTCGTTGGGCTTGACCGTCGGTCGTGGAGCTCAGATCGTGAACGGCTGTGTGAATAATCCCATGGCTCTGATGTGTGAACAGGTGACACACACACTGTGGTCTTGTATTTTGGTGTGATTTTGGTGTGTTTAGTTGGATGTATACATTGGCTTTATGTGTTGTGTAGTTGGGTTTGAGGATGCACACTCTGGGCGTGCGCTGTGAACTCATTCAGGAAGGTGGACGTGTCACTGATCCGGCTGTTGACAAGCAAATGGACTTCCATTTTAATGCCGTACTGGACGCCGTTTCTGAATGGAGGAAAGACAAACCACAGTCCCAGGATGCACCGCTCGGGGGTGAGACAGTCTTCACTTATTCTAATGTCACATGTGTCTCATATAGAGGTCAGCTGACCCGACAAACCATCAGGTCAGGTTCAGGTCAGTTTTTGAGTGTAACTTCGGGTTTGGGTTTGTAATGAATGTAAAATGATGTGTGTGAACATACGAGTTAGGGGCTGTTCACACACAGTGTGTTTTTGTGTAAATCTGTGCTGTTTTTCTATGTAAACACACAACGGACAGATGGTTGCTCAGCTTGTTGTGCAGGACTGCCACTATTTTAGACACTTTGTCAAGTTTTTAAAAAGGAGAAACCTGCGTTCTGTTTCATTTGTTTCACTGCGTCTAGATTGTTTTTAGTGCAGGTGTCACAGAGATTCGATATTCTGAAGAAGTGTAACTTCATGTGACTGTAACACATGTTCTGCACCCAGTGAAGTTTCAGCACAATAAACGATGAGCGGATGTGTTTTGATGTTTGCAGTGATTATACTGTTATGAATGTTGACTATGATGCTTAAATAAAATACACCTTAGTGCAGGGGTCAGCAATCTTTTTGACATGGAGTGCCATTTTTTATTTTCCTGAAATATGGCTCGTGATGCGTGAATGGCTTGCACGCGCAGCGCGAGTCTCGTCACACTTTAATAGTGTTTAGTCTCCCATTCAGCTCATGAAAACACACTGCGTGATCATGAGGAAGGAGTACATCAAGATATAGATTGGAATGCAGGTGCGGAATTTATATAAATAAAATAGTCTTCTACTCTCTCACAGTTGCTGGCATGCCAGTGATTACCCCTCCACGTGCCAATGCTGGCACACGTGCCATAGGTTGCCAACCCCTGACCTAGTGCAACAAATGACTTGCTTCAACTATCACCTCTGTAGTCACGAGTTTGAATCCAGGGCGTGCTGAGTGACTCCAGCCAGGTCTCCTTGGCAACCAAATTGTCCTGGTTGCTAGGGAGGGTAGAGTCACATGGGGTAACCTCCTCGTGGTCACTATAATGTGGTTCTCGCTCTCGGTGGGGCGTGTGGTGAGTTGTGCGTGGATGCCGCGGAGAATAGCGTGAAGCCTCCACACGCGCTACGTCTCCACGGTAACGCGCTCAACAAGCCACGTGATAAGATGTGCGGATTGACGGTCTCAGACAAGGAGGCAACTGAGATTCGTCCTCCGCCACCCGGATTGAGTCACTACACCACCATGAGGACTTAGAGCGCATTGGGAATTGGGCATTCCAAATTGGAGAGAAAAAGGGGAGAAACCCCCCCCCAAAACAAACAAATGACTTGCTTGAAGCAGAGATGATAAAAAGAGCAAGCGATTTTTGAGCTTACGTCAGGTTTCGGCTTAAAATTTGATGGTACTGTCGGGTCACATGATCTCAGGTACGGGTGCAGACCTCAGACCTCTAGTCTGATCATCTGATGCGTGATATGTGTATATATATATATATATATATATGTAGGTACACGATACAATGAATACACTCAGTAAAGTGTGATTGTGTGAATAATGTGTGTGTGTGTGTGTGTGTGTGTGTGTGTGTGTGTGTGCGCGATGTTCAGAGAAGATCCAGGAAGTATACAAGGCGTTCCTGCAGGAGTCTGGACTGACCTTCACTGACCTGGAAGAAAAGGTTTTGCATTTCCATCTCAGTAACCTGGAATATGCCTGCGGAAGCACACTAGACCAGGTGTGTGTGTGTGTGTTAGTGTGTTTGTTTGTGTGCATGTGTTTGTTTGTGTGTGCATGTGTTTGTTTGTGTGTGCATATGTGTGTGTTTGTTTGTGTATGCGTGTGTGTGTGTGTGTGTGTCATGACCCGTTGCAGTAATGTAATTGTGATGTGTATATTTGTTGTGTGGCAGGTTTCGGCGCGCTCGTGGGATCATAACGAGTGTTTTGCGCAGTTTTCTGGTGATCACACACTGTTCACAGATGGATACTCGTCTGTCCTGCACAAACTCGCTCAGGGACTCGACATCTGCCTCAATACCGCGGTACTTTACCTCACACAGTCCTGCTGTGTACATTCATTCATGACTTCTCCCTCACAGTTAGTGTGTGTGTGTTTGTGTGTGTGTGTGCAGGTTCAGCGTGTGGAGTATTCTGGAGATGTTGTGAAGGTCACGTCCACAAGTGGTTCTCACTGGAGCGCACAGAAGGTTTGAATCATCCACACGTCACAAACACAAACCTGCTGATGTTCTGGCTTTCTTGTTTTATTGATGTTCTCCTGGTTTTTCCAGACATAAACTAACAGTTCAATCAAAAATGTAAATTCTGTCATCATCAGTGTTGAGAAGTATTTTTTAAATAAAATAGTAGTTCAGCTATTTTTACAATAGTGTCACTTTTCCTGTAAAAAACATTTTGCAGCGTGAAGTGTCATCAAACACCACATTTGTCACATTATATTGTGAACGCATCAAGGAATCAAACACACTCACATAAACCATGAGAAAAACAACAAATCATTTCACTGAATCAGTTCTTTCAGACAGTTCATGTAAATGAACCGGTTAAAGTAAACGATTCCCTGATATTTAGCTTCTGGTTCATTTTATTGAGTCGGTTCTTGTAAATGAACTAGTTCACATAAATGATTCAGTTGAGCCCTGCACAGCCTTAAAGGGATTTTACTGCCTTTTTTAAAGTGAAATATTTAGTTAATTACTGCTGTTTATTACTGTTGTAGTAACCATGACTGTAGAAACTATGGTTAAATCACAACTAAATGCAGAATTAAATAATGAAATAATCAGACGTTATATCTAAAAATATCATCTTCGTTAAATAGCTTCAGTTTTGTGAGTAGCTTGAGAAGATTCAGTCTCAAAGTAACTTCAACACTGGTCATCATTTATTCACCCTCATGTTGTTCCAAACCTGTATGACTTTCTTCAGTGGAACACAAAAGGAGATGTTTAGCAGAATGTTCATGCTGCTCTTATCCATACAATGCCAGTGAAATATTTGTTTACATGTGCTGATTTGATGTGTTCAGTTTGTGTGATTCGTCTGATCTGTGTCGCAGGTTCTGGTGACGGTTCCGTTGGCTCTGTTACAGAAGAACATCATTGAGTTTGTTCCTCCTCTGCCTGACAGGAAGCTGAAAGCCATTAACAGTCTGGGTGCTGGAGTCATTGAGAAAGTGAGTGTGTGATGTGTGTTTGTTAGATGCAGTCCCACTGAGCTGCGCTCTCACGACTCAACGCTGTGTTTCAGATCGCACTACAGTTCCCGCATCGCTTCTGGGACAGTAAGATCCAGGGAGCCGATTATTTCGGTCACGTTCCGCCCTGTCCGGAGAAGAGAGGCCTGTTCAGTGTCTTCTATGATCTCCGTCCTCAAGTGAGAGCGCTTGTTTCTACACATAACTGCAACTGTACATGAATCATTTCTGCAACTCTGTCTGAATGATGTCACTTCCTGTGTGCCACAATTTTAAGGAATCCACTTTTTTAGTGGAGAAAAATCATGCGGTTACAGGGTTGCACAGATAATGTAGGACACTGATTAAAATTATGTTTTAAGCTATTAAATTAATAATGAATTAAAAGTCAATTTAGCAGATTGTCAAAATGATGGCATTGTTGAATTTAATTGTTGAATCCATCTAATGTGGGACAGGACATTTAAATGAGCTGTTTTGAGTGCTACAGGAATGTTAATAGTTTGTTGTTTTCAGATGGAGTGGATGTTTATTGAAGTGTGTGTGTGTGTGTAACAGGGTGAGGAGTGTGTGCTGATGTCAGTGATCACAGGTGAAGCTCTGAATCTAATCAGAGATCTGGATGATCATCAGGTGGTGGATCTGTGTATGAACATCATCAGACAACTGTTTCATGAACAGGTGAACACACACACACACGAGAGAGAGAGAGAGAGAGAGAGAGAGTGGTGTGTATGTCCAGCATGTAACACAGGAGTTTTCAGTAGTGATTAGACAGTGAACGCCCCTCTGGAAAAAGACCACACCCTCTTAAAAGCCTCCAGAAATACTTTGCAGATTTAATTAGTTGCCAAGTCAATAAAAAAGGAGTTAAGGTAAATGTCACCTTGTTTCACTCAAATACAGCAGAACACCACACTCTGGTTATTTATTTGAAGTTTTAGAAGGAATTGTCCAACATTCATCATAATTCAGGCATTGGAGCAATTTACCAATGATGATCAATAGTGTTTAATGCAGTCTGACAGACACATTCAGCAATACATCATACACTGGTGAATGCAATTAAGTGCCATAAATATGTTTAAAAATATAAAACCGTTTTTTGCATTATCCTTTATTAAAAATACCCTTTTTGTTCATACATCAGCGAGCATCTGTCAATCTTTCTTACAATGCAAATTAAAACATGCATCATGCTGCAGTTCTTAATAAAGTTTCCGTCCAAATGCATTTTAATCCTGTAACTCTTTAGTGACTTTAAACATTCAAGTCAGTCAGTTTTCACTCCGTTAGTTATATTCTGGTGTTTTCACTCTGTATTTCACTCTTTGTATGTGCACTCTTGTTTTATTTGGGTGTTGTAGGACGTTCCAGATCCAGTGAAATACTTTGTGACTCATTGGAGCAAAGACTTGTGGTCTCAAATGTCCTACAGCTTCGTGAAGACGGGTGGCAGCGGTGAGGCATATGACATCATCGCTGAAGACGTTCAAGGGAAGCTCTTCTTCGCTGGTGAGGTGAGAGATGCCCATTTACATACAACACACTTAAACACATACTTCATCTAGCTAAATTCATTACAGTAAAATATACTCAAATTAGCCATCTGACAGCCCCTTTCCAACAGTGAAAACTGCGACACTGAGTGCAAAAGTGTCCATCATGGTTCTTGTAGTAAACTGCGTCTCTTTTCACTGTAAACACCAACGCACCACTTCAATAAGAAATGGTGAAGTGAAAAAGACCAACAAATACTACTCTTTTAACATTCATTTTAAAAGCTTCTGCCTCTCGTTTATCACCGTTTTTTACAACTGAAAATGTGAAAGTGAATTGTATCATATTTTACATATGTCTGTTTTGAGCACTTGTGTTGGGATTGCGAGAGGAGAGTCTCTGATTTCATGATGACTAGCAAAGTATAAACTCTCGTTTTAACACAGTGGCTGATTGACAGGTGAGTGGGTGGTGCTTCACTGCTGTTTGAATGTATTTTGAACAGATTTAGACTATGAGCCCAATGTGCTCACAAGTGTTTTCAATCACATTTAAATGTTAAGTGGACAAATCTGAAAACATTTTGTACCTCGATTACACCTGTCTTTAGCGTCATCCAGTTTCAAACGGATTGTTCATTGTGCATCTTACTACCAGGTGTAAATGGGCTTAAATAAAAACTTTGTGTGTGTGCGTGTACTATTTATCATCATTACAGGTTGTTTTGTTGTCATGTTATTCTGCAGGCAACAAACAGACACTTTCCACAGACTGTGACTGGAGCATATCTGAGCGGAGTACGAGAGGCCAGCAAGATCACAGCGCTTTAGACCTGTCTCACCATCACAGCACTGTAGACCTGTCTCACCATCACTGCGCTTTAGACCTGTCTCACCATCACTGCACTTTAGACCTGTCTCACCATCACTGTGCATTAGACCTTTCTCACTATCACAGCATTTTAGATCTGTCTCACCATCACTGCGCTTTAGACCTGTCTCACCATCACTGCGCTTTAGACCTGTCTCACCATCACTGCGCTTTAGACCTGTCTCACCATCACTGCGCTGTAGACCTGTCTCACCATCACTGGGCTTTAGACCTATCTCAACATCATGGCACTGTAGACCTGTCTCACTATCACGGCACATTAGACCTGTCTCGCCATCATGGCACTGTAGACCTGTCTCACTATCATGGCACATTAGACCTGTCTCACCATCACTGCGCTTTAGACCCGTCTCACCATCACAGCGCTGTAGACCCGTCTCACCATCACAGCGCTGTAGACCCGTCTCACCATCACAGCGCTGTAGACCCGTTTCACCATCACAGCACTGTAGACCCGTCTCACCATCACAGCTCTGTAGACCCATCTCACCATCACAGCGCTGTAGACCCGTCTCACCATCACAGCACTGTAGACCCGTCTCACCATCACAGCGCTGTAGACCCGTCTCACCATCACTGCACTTTAGACCCGTCTCACCATCACAGCGCTGTAGACCCGTCTCACCATCACAGCACTTTAGACCCGTCTCACCATCACAGCGCTGTAGACCCGTCTCACCATCACTGCACTTTAGACCTGTCTCACCATCACTGCGCTGCCGTCTCACCATCACTGCTAGCCTGTCTCACCACGCAGCCTGCTCACCATCACTGCGAGCCTGCCACCATCACTGTAGACCTGTCTCATCATCACTGCGCATTAGACCTGTCTCACCATCACTGCGCTGTAGACCTGTCTCACCATCACAGTGCTGTAGACCTGTCTCAAATCAGAACTGTAGAACTGTCTCACCATCACAGCACATCAGCATCTGTCTGCAGGCGTTTTACTGTCTGTCTGCTACATTTCAGCTTTTATAGTGTTATGAGTTGTAGTTTAATTTGATCCATACATGAAATATTAATTGTGTTTGTGATTTTTCACTGAATGCAAAATTGTGGGTTCAAACGTTTATGTAAAGAAAATGAAGTGAAGCTTTATTCTGTACATTTTCCTTTGCCATTGACTCCTGTTCAGATTAAATTAATAATGGAAATATTTTGCCTAATTTAAACAGGCACAGTTTTTTATGATGTGCTGCTTATGTTGTTCTCTATGAAAAGTTCTAAAATATTAAAAATTGTAAATTATTTTACAATTGATTTTGCCTTGATTGAGTTTGTGCACATATTTATACAGTATAAGAGTGTCTGTGAAGACTCACAGTTAATCGGATACAGAGAAAACATACAGTTTATAATTACTGAACTAGATCAACTAGACTAGAGGATTAAGTAGAGGTCGTTGGGCAATCCTTTATTAAACCGAAATGAGAAAAGTCTCTTTAACTCTTTAACCACCAGAAGAACTGTTAGGCTGTGAAAGAGCTCTTCCTATAGAGAAAACTCTCAATAAGTTATCTCACATGGTATCCCAGCACTCAAACAAGGTCTGATCACATCCACTCTTAAGATAAAGCTGAGGATGTATTTATCCACATATCAACAACACACGTACAATAAACTCTAGTTCACAGATGAAAGAATACACATAGGAATCATATTCAGAGCCTTCTATAAAGAGACATGTTTGATATTATTTTGGGGTGTTGTAGATGGGATTGTTAAGAGGGATCAGGACATGAATGTGAGTCAACAGTTCTTGTGTACAACACCTCTCATAAGATAATGACAGATCATTTATTATTCTACATTATTTATTGAAATTCACATTAAAACACACAAATTAAAGTTATGGTTTCATAATTAATAAAATGGAAATAATTATACTCTATTAATTATTGAAATAATTGCTGACCAGAGTGCCATCTAGTGTGTGATTACAAATTATTTTCTTTAAGTTTATGCAAAACATTTTAAAGATATAAATACAGGAGCAATGAAGTGAGGCTCATTTATTTAGAGAAAAAAGACATTAAAATACAGTCTCATTAATAAACCTTAGATACATTCAAATAAATTGGATTTGTGTTGTCAATAATGTCATGGTGGTGTAACCGTCCTGAGACCATAATGAAAAACATTAAAAGGCTGAAATTCACGGGAGGGGAAACCGTTATGTAGTAGTTATAATGTTTCTGTTTCTTGATGACGTGCTGACACGAGTCTAAACATCTCAGGCAGTTTTTTATTTTTCATTTAGTTCACTGTGAGTTTGAAAGACTTTTCTCTCTACAGCTGCTTTAAAACAAGTCAGTTTTATTTATATAGAGCTTTACACAAATATTATACTATAACAGAAAATTAAGATGTAATATCTGTAATGTCTTACAGTGATTGTGGATTGTGCCTTTAAAAAATAAAAGTAAATAATAATTGTATTTATAACCCCAGTGGGCAAGCTGAAGGTGACTGTGGTAAGGAACACAAAACTCCATAAAATGTTGATTAATGGAGAAAAATAATCTTGAGAGAAACCAGACTCACTGTGGGGGTCAGTTCCCCTCTGACTAACATCATGAATATAATGACAATATTACTTATGTATAGTGCAGGTCATGGGTTAAATTATTAAACTTAAATTAATTGATAGTCTATGTATTCCATTATAAGAGTGTAGTCCATCAGTAGACCGAGGTGATGCAGACAGAGATCAGTGAGTGTTGATCCAGCTGTCTGAGTGTTCATTTTAATGACTCGGTTGAAATGATTCTCTCGTGTTCAGTAATGACATCACTTTTGTGTTGTTGGGATGTTGCGTGCATGAAAAGTTAGGTCTGTCTGTCTGTCTCACTGTCTGTCTGTCTCTCTTTCAGTCTGTGTGTCTGTCTGTCTCTCTTTCTGTCTGTGTGTCTGTCTGTCTGTTTGTGTGTCTATTTATTTGTCTTTCTGTCTGTCCATCTCTCTGTCTATTTGTCTGTCTATCTGTCTCACTGTCTGGTTGTGTGAGTGTGTATGTATGTGTGTATATATGTGTGTGTGTGATGTGTGTGTGTGTATATGTGTGTGTCTGTCTGTTTGTGTGTCTGTCTGTTTGTGTGTCTGTCTGTCTGTCTGTTTGTGTGTCTATTTATTTGTCTTTCTGTCTGTCCATCTCTCTGTCTGTTTGTCTGTCTATCTGTCTCACTGTCTGAGTGTGTGTATGTGCGTGTATATATGTGTGTGTGATGTGTGTGTATGTGTGTGTGTTTGCTTGTGTGTGTGCGTGTATATGTGTTATGTGTGTGATATTTGTGTGTGTGTGTGTGTTTGTTTGTTTGTGTATGTGTGTGAGACTGCACAATTGCTAAAGCATTAGAGAAGACTACATTACAATACATTCATGCATTTGGCACACACTTTTATCTTAGAGCAGTCAGTACAAATGTTTGATGAGTATTGCATTTAATATTATAATTGCATAAATTATACAAATTAATTCTAATGTAAATATTGGCGAATGATATAAAAACCCCTCAGGTGAGATTAATTGTGTGAGAATAATGAGAGAGATACACGTGTGCTGCTGCAGGTGTTCTCTTCATATGGTGTGTTTCTGCTTTTTTTGTCATGTGTGTGTGTGTCAGTCCTGTAGGAGGCAGCAGAGATCCGTGTGTCGCACCGGAAGTGAAGTTCTCAGAGTCACCATCATCATTAATGTGAAACATGCATGTGTACAGCAGACAGACTGATGATTATCATGCAGCTGTTTGCTGGAAGATGCACACTTGTGTCTGGAGTCTTTCTGCAGGTGTGTTTATGTGTTCGTGTGTGTGTGTGCGCGTGTGCGCACTGTAAATGTACTTCACACAGATCAGAGCAGACAGACATCTGTCCCCATGGCAACAGCAACACACTCCTGTTATGGACTTCCTGTGAACAGGAGAGATGCAGCATGCACCTCTTTATCTTATGTGTGAATATGAGACAGATTTGTTGAAGAAAGCTTGACATGATGAATGTCTGATGGCGCAGAGAGACTGATTTGATATGACCCAATTCACACGCATGTAGTGCAGGAGACACTGATACACACATCTCATCAGGTGTTCGTATTCAACATTTATGAATTGAAAAGACACTTTTCTCCAAAGTGAATATCAAATGAGGAAAAACACAAGCAATTCATCCCAGAGAGACATGAAGAATGTTATAGACCCTGTTTACACCTGATATTAAAGGGTTAGTTTGCCAAATAAAATAAACATTCTCTCATGATTGACACCTTTAAACCATCCCAGATGTGTTTGACTTTCCTTCTTCAGCAGAACCGAAATGAAGATTTTTATAAACACATTTCAGCTCTGTTTGTTCATTTAATGCAAGTAAACATGTGCCATGAGACTGCTGGCTATCTGACGGTACAAAAGTCATATTTATGCATCATCCACACAACTCCAGTTGATTAATTAATCTTCTGAAGCAAATCAATAGGTTTCTGAAAAAATAAATCGATAATTAAAACATTATTAACTTTAAAAAACACTTCCTATTAGCAGTTGACGCATGACGTAGCTGTCACGTGATGTAAGCGCTATAGCGAGTTCGTGCGAGAAGTCGGAAGTGCACGCTTTGTTTACAACAGAGGAACGAATGTCACGTGAGAGTTAGATCAGTTCAAACAGCGCTGGCTGGAAGCGGTGATTTAAAGTTACAAATGTTTTAATTATTGAACTGGGATGGCTTAAAGGTGAGTAAATCATGAAATAAGTTTTGGGTGAACTAATCCTTTAAGATGTGTTTTTGGTGATAAAAACACTCGCTCAACACAGGTTATAAAGCTCTCAACATATTTGATCATTATCTGAGAATTACTGCTGATATGATCGATAGAAAATGTACACAAACATCTCTTTGAAGTGAAATTCAGTTTAGCGGTTGGGTAGTAATAGTGTGATGTAAATTGCGACAGGCAAATATCCTGAGCTGTGTCCCAAATCGCACATTTCTGCACTCTTCTGCGGCATTTTGTAGAGTAAGTAGTGCGAGTAGTGAGTTCACAATGAAAAGAAGAGTGAAGCAGGGCTCGAGTTGAGGGGGATGTGAGGAGATGTCATCCCCTAGGGCTGAACAATAAAACAATATCGATATTTATTGACAAAAGTACATTTCTGATATCGATGACAAACTTTTGAGTAATATTCGATATTTAGCCCATGTTCTACATCTTGACGATCGGATCAGGTACGTCCTGCTAAAAACTCAAGCAGTTCGGCAAAGTAATACACACAACTAGCTAACTGAATCACTGTCATGAAATCAGACTGTTAGTAAGTATTAGCTAGCTAGTGGCTACATAGCACTGACAATGCAATACAGCTATCGACTGAACACAACAACCGACATCGACACCATTGCTGTTTTATGTACTAGTTAGTTAAACGTTTTTTCATGATCCATAGTGCTGTCACAGGCAAGAAAGTGTTTCTTCTTCTTGTGATGTTTATTGGTGGTTGGCAATCCAAAGCAGAGATTTCATCAAAAAGAGGTCACACACATTATGTATGATTCAATCCGAAACTGAGTATACTTTAAAGGTAGCTTACCTTCTGGAGTTTTTTTTTTATTCATTCTTGAGGTCTAAGGAACATGTGGAATGCATGTCCTCCACCATTTATGGTATGAAATGTGTCGTGAAAAATACTGATATCGAACAATATGAAAAAAATTATCATGATCATATTTTTGGCCATATCACCCAGCCCTACCAAGCCCCTTGTTGAAAGAAGTTGCAAACACCATCCCTCAGGTACCCCCCCATCATCCCCTTTAGATCAATTGTCATATTACTTGGAAGTAATCATGCAAATAAAATATTTTATTTTGATAAAAAGTTTGAAGTTTGATAAATAACAGATTTTAAATGACGGCGATTAGTCAATCAGAATTAGATTTTGATATATTTGGGGTTGCCAGATCTTTTTTATTTGCGCAGTTTCTGCCGGTGTTACGCTTTAGTTGTGTAATCTGGTAACAATGAGCATGGAGCTCTTTCTCTAAAACACCGGCAGACAGGTATGTTGGAGTTTAAACACTTATGCCACTGAAGGAAATACAAGTTTTCAACAGTTTTACGTACCTTCAAAAATGGCCAAGAGAACAGTTCAAGGAAATCTTTTGACTTTCTTTAAAAAGAAGAGAACGGAAGGAAAGATATCACTGTGACTAGTGTTTTAGGACATTTTCAGTGACTTTAGAATAGACCATATACAGTACATGATCTTTTATGATCAAATCAAAACATTTTCTGGTTTTCATCCCTAAAATGGAGTTTCATTAACAAAATTTCATTAACAAAGTTAAATTGGTCATTTAATCCAACCAATCACACTCCAGAGTAAGCATACTTGGACTCAAGATGGCACCAAGTATGGCTGCTGCGTTGCGAGCTCCGACACAACATAGCAGTGTTTTGTTTGTTTTGTTGTTTTTGTTATGTTTTTTGTCTTGGATGTTGTCTGCCTTATTTTCTACGACAGACAAACACTTTTAGACATTGGTTCTGCAATTTCACACCGTAAACCGGACTTCAAATTCCTCAATGCCGACCCGCTGTTTACAAACACGCAAGCGGAGCCCTTTGTCTGGGCTGCACGGCCGTGGAAACGCAGGAGGAAAAGGGGAAACAGAGCCGGCGTTCTCATCAGAGTAAGACGCCACGCAAATGGACCCCCACTACCCAGTATTCTATTGGCAAATGTTCAGTCTCTGGATAACAAGCTCTGTGAGCTGAAAGCGCAGATCTCTTTCCAACGAGAGATGAGGGACTGCTGCATTATCTGCCTTACGGAAACTTGGATGTCTGTGGAGATTCCAGACTCAGCCATCGAACCCGCGGGGTTCTTCGTGCACCGAGCGGACAGAGCGAAAGACCTCTCAGGTAAAAGCAGAGGAGGTGGTGTATGTTTTATGATCAACAAATCCTGGTGTGATCAGAGGAATGTACATTCTATCAAGTCTTTCTGCTCTCCTGACTCTTTCTGGACTCTTCCTGTTAAACGCCATGTGGTCCCGTGCTTGAGGATTCAGCCCGTTTGTTTCGCATAGGAAGTTTCGCATCGCTCGAGCGGCAGCCTAGCCCCTCTCCTACGGAGTTTGCCTGTTCGCTGCATGGGCTCATCCCTTCTAACCAATTACATCTGGAGGGGGCTTAAGGTCGAGTCCGGGTGGCTTGGATTCACGCCTTCGGCCCCCATGTTTGGGTGTAGCAGATTTCTCCAGCACAGTAACAGCTCCCGCAAGAGCTCATTTCTATATGGCCGTAACCGCCACTGCTTAGCAAGCCTCTGAAGATAGCTTTACTAATAATCTTACAGAATTGTCTTACATACTCAGTAAGACAAAAATTCTAGAAGAACTTGATGAAATAACAGAAAATATAAATACAGTCTTCTCTAGCACTCTTGATAGTGTTGCCACCCTTTGATTAAAGAAAATTAAAGAAAAAAGCCCTGCAATGTGGTACAATGATCACACTCATGCTCTCAAGAGAGCAGCTTGAAAAATGGAGCGCAAGTGGAAGAATACAAAATTAGAGGTATTTCGCGGTGCATGGAAGGATAGCGTCTGTAGCTACACACAGGCACTAAAAGCTGCCATATTTTAGCAAACTCATAGAAAATAACCACAACAATCCTACGGGTTTATTCAGTACTGTGGATAAATTGGTTAGGAATAAAGCCTCGACTGAACCAGATATTCCATCGCAGCACAATAGTAATGACTTCATGAATTTCTTTACTGATAAAATTGAAATCATCAGAAATAAAATCAGAATTATGCAATCATCTGTCACAGCACCTCAGAAAACAGTGTCTCATAATTTTGCTCATGTGCGACTTCAATCCTTCACTGTCATAGGTCATGAAGAGCTAACAAAACTTATACAAATATATACAAATAAATTTGACTTGACTGACTTGAGTTTGTAAGATCATTCCAGTTCAGTTTGTGTCGTCTGTAGATTCACTGACATCAGTGTCTGAAACCTGAACAAAGAGACATGTCTTAAAGAGTAAATGTGCTGCTGCAGTCTCAGAGATCAGGAAGACAGTTTCTGATGAATGTATTTTTTAAAGTCTCTGATTATCTAGCAGGATGATCTATGAGACGAAAGACCTGATTGAAAACAGCGTGTTCAAGTGGGTGATTCTCACAGAATCTGAGGTAAATTGTCAAGAAAATGTCCTGCTCATATTTAACCCCAAATCAGTTAAAACAAAAATATGAAATTATATTTTGCATAAAGAATTTGAAGTTTACGTCCATTAAGATTTTTTGCATTGTGACATTATTTTCAGGACAGTTAACCAAGAGAGTACTACTGTAAAGTATAAACACTTTATATTCATATTGCGGTAAAGATAATATCATAATAATGATTCAAGGGTAAAACATGCGTAACTGTTCTCAAAATAATGACAAAACACAAAAAAAATCTGAATGGCCCTAAAAAAGTATTTCTATGCAAAATATAATTTTTACTTTTGATTTTGAAGTAAAATGGGACAAGGACATTTTCTTGACTGGTTTATTGAGAATCACCCAGTTGTGTTTTGCTCTGAACAAACTCACAAACGGCTTCACAAACTGAATCAGTGCTGCAGTAATACAACTCTACACAAAGATTCAGCTTGAGTTTCCACTTGGAATCTGCTTCCCTCTAATCAAATACAGGTTTATTTTGGAAAGAGTTTTTACACGAGTTGTAATCAACAGTAATACTTTTAATTGGACACATTTCAATGATCATTTCTCTGATGAAAAGCACAAATTAATTAAGAGATCTGGCAGAGAACTGGACTGCCCACAGAACGGCTCTGATCCAAACGCAATCATGTTTATTATTTCTCAACTCTATTTTCAGCTTCTCTCTGTCATTGGAGGTCAGTGTCGTTGATGAGGGCAAGAAGACCTGTTCTCATGTCAAACACACACGCAATGCCATCTGTACCCATGCCACTGTTCTCTGCACTGTATTTTTAGCGTCGCCCATCCCATGGGCCATGAATAGCAGCCTGTCACCCAGTGGGCGGACACCCTGAGCGCATCTTGGCAAAGGAAGAACCGTTGCTAAAATGGTCCCTATTGAAGGAAAAAAATCACCATACACACCAAATTCAACGGATAAAAGCGTCCCACTGTCAGTACAATGATGTCAGCGATTACTAGTGTCTGTCGGGTTTATTTAGTCATGTGTCGGAGCCAAAGTTCATTTATAAAATACTCGATGATGGTTTTTAAACTGTTAAACTGCGGTTATAGAGCTGATGTTGACAGGGAAACTGGTTTAATTTCTTCGGTAAGTGAAACAGATCTCCTCTAATCACTCTGTTTAAGTGACTCAGTGTGGAAATGCACAGAAAATTCTGAATCACTGTAACTATACATGAGAATGACGTTCATAACGCCTCCCACAAACATACACACACACATATATGGACTCACGCAAACACACACGCATTGACACATATACAAAGCCTTTTTTTAGACTTTTTGTCACAGGGCTTGTGGTCACGATGATTTAGGCTGTTGTATCTTCTTTCTATATTAGAAACATTCATCAAATTTATTGTCAAACCTAAAATGCCCCTTGCGAGAAAAAAAACAAAACATTCTGACTGCAATAATCGCCTCATGAGATTTGAAAGGTTTTATGGCAGTCAAACACAAAGACACTCAAACAGTCTTCATTTATAAATTCTTCTTGTCTGTCACTGACTCACTGGCATTTAACATCATCACTGTCACCTGCCAATCAGAATGAGATGACGATGAATATTCATGAGGACACGCCCCTGCAGTGGGTTTCTGAACAAATAACCATTAAGTAGCGTTCATTTGTTAATAAAGTGCAGCCACTCGGCTCTTGTTTCATGTGTCACCACATGACAGCGTGTGTCTTCAGTAAATGTGTGTTTGTTTCACACGTCTCCAGGGAAACGGGCGATCCAGTCTGATCAGAATGACCTGCAGTGAAAGAGTTTGAGAAACTGATGCTCATTTAGACAGAAAAATGACTCTGACTGAAGAGCTGAACTAGACTTTTACTTTTTCTGAAGGAAACTCGCCACCACAATCCTGAAGTGTTCTGCTGGTTGTTGTTGTTGTTATAGTTGTTGTTGTTGTTGTTGCTAACTGTTCCAGGTCAATCAAGTCCACGCTCAAGTGGCGGATGAGACAAGATCATTAAATAAAGATTTAAATTCAGGTCTATTCCTCACACAGCACTATCACATGACTTCTAAACACTCCGATTATAGCGAGAGAATAGAATGGATTACTTTTATGATTGTTTTATGGTGGTTTTTTTTTTTCAACCTCAGCATATTCTGACAACAAAATGATGAAATAATGTTCAACCTCCTGAGACCCGAGTGTGACAGCTGTGTGCATTTTCAATTTCCCTTTTTGAGTTATAACTAGTAGCACCCAGTAAACAAGCAAATATATATATATATATATAATTTATTTATTTATTTTTTAATTAATGTTTTTTTCTAGATCAAATCATTTTCCTAAAAAGATATGTCCACATATGTGGACAGCGGGACTAAGTTGTGAAATTTTTAATAACATCAAGCTATAGAAAGTCAAATTTTTTTCATCAAATAGTTTATGATGTTTGCCAGGAGTGTTGATTATTCATGTGTTTGAGATGTTACAGACATTACATCAGAAATTATCATAATTAATTCAGATTCAAAGTAATGTCCAGCATCATCCAATCACTGTCAACCATGTTAAAATAAAATGATACATTATAAATTCTGAATCTATGTACTGATTATCATTGTCACATGTCTGTCAAACATGTTGAGTGATCCAAACATCATCTGCAGCCTGAAACTGAACTTTTGATCAGATTTTAGGAGTGAATGCACTTAACTGCATAGAGAGCTATAGGATGCTCCCTTGCTCCCTATTTAGTGAATGACTTAACCTCCAGTGTGCTGTCTGTCTGCACTGGTCTCAGAACAGTTTGAAATGCACCTTATTTTCATCCTCACTCCATATAAAGCCTCTGAAAGCAACAAGAATTGACCCATTTATTCTCAATGTGATAATGTTCAGTAAATATAGGAATGCATTTAATAATGTTAATGAATAGAATCGTATTGTACAGTGATAACAAAATAAAATATAACAAAATTTATATTAAAATGAAGCGAAATGACCCACAGATGTGTTTATGTTGAACGTTATTCAAAATAACGTGTTTTTTCAACATTTGAGGGAATAATGTCCCAAAATCCACATATGTGGACATCATGTTTATCAGCGCGCTGATGCACGAAAATAAACAGATTTTTTAAAGCAGCATAACAAACAAAGTTAGAGACTCTTCTATTTACAACCAAACAGGTTTCAATGAAAAAACTTAAAGAGATTTCTTACCAGAGGCACTTTTTTTAGTTCTGTGTCCGTCGAAGCAATTCACTGAAATCGACGTCATGTTGTTGTGTCACGTGACTCGGTGCGGCAGAAGATTAACCCTTAAATGAAAGTCTAGAGTCTTGTGAACAGTATTCAGTCAGTTTAAAGTAATGGGGGGGCGCACGAGGTTATGCTGTGTTATTGCACACACTCTTGTTTTCTATCAGGTTTAATGTTTGTTTTCCTCTCTGAGAGATTAAGAGTGAATCGTCTCTGTGAGAGTCGATCACATCATTGAGAATCAACTGCTGCTGTTTGAACTGAGAACATTTACAAACACAAACAGCCTCTTCAGCTTCTCATTACAATCTGTATTTGCTTTCTTTGTGTTTTGAAAAGTATTTTTTATTTGTAAATAAAACAGACATAAATTATAGTAATTCATAATATGATCACTATGATCATGAGAGTATCATTCTCTCACACTGAATGATTTATTACAGGCAGATTCATACAGAACCTGCAGAATACTGTTTATTTACTGTATCACATGGTGTTAAACAGAGCTGAGAGTTGTTATAACACACTGTTATTGATAGCTCAAGTGTGATCAACTTAAAATATTTTAATCAACACAAGAGTATGTGTGAAATGACAAAACGTTGCAAATTGCGCAGGAAGTTTTCTGTTTTCTTTAATATTTCTGTTTGTTCACCTGAAGTGGACACTAAATGTGGACTGATCCGTGTCATGAGTTCAAACTCTCTGAACAGGTAATAAAAGTATCCGCTCACATCTGTGATAATGACAGGATTTGATGACTCATAGTGTGATGAGTTGATGTAACTAAGACTCAAAGCAACAATGTCTGCATGTTTCTGTGCTAATGAGCGATGATTCGAGAGTTACTCGCATCCGAAAGATCGTTCCAGCATCTCTTGAATCGTGTGGCTTTATATTGTGACGTATATATATTTCATTAATAGCACATATGAGTCATGAAAGTGTGTTTTGCACAATGAAACACAGGATGTAAATTCATTCACATCTCACAATAAACAGGTGCGTCTGTCACAGGTACATCAGCGTCATCACATGACCTTCACATGATTGTGACAGATTATGAGTGCTGTATGTAAAGTCAATTATCTCTATTAATATTGCTCATAGTGAATAAACCTCTAACAATCAGTATTAAACGTTCAGTGTGTTTGTGTTGCAGACATGAATAATCCCTCAAATCATGTGTGTTGTTGAGGAGAGATGTGCTGTTACTTTACTAACAGATCACCTGAAAAAAACCCCATAGACTTACATTAAAGGGGAGGGACTCAGATCTAGCATATCTCTCCTGACAACCATAGATATATATACATAGATGACGCACTAGAATTTGATATGTTGTCACGTCCACAATATTGAAAAGGTCAAGAGCCGTCTGTAAACACATGAAATTGAATTGACAGATGCGGTTTAGCAGTCTGGAGTCTTTTCCAGCCAATTTTCACAAGATTTGATTTGAAATAATCATTGGACAATAAAGTCGATTATATACAAAGTCCAAATTAAACAGAGGATTGGTAAAACGCTCTTATAAATAATGTTGATCATCAGCTGTACGCTTCGAATAAAAGCTGTGGGATTAATGATCATGAACAGTTCGAGATGGTTAGATCATAAAAATCAGTCTAGCTCCAAAAACATCCAGCATGTATTTGTTAAACCATGTAAGGTCTATGGGCCAATGACGTGACTCCATTTTTTTGGTCCAGATCTTTTAAATGATTAACAAATACATAAAAAAATGCAATTCACAAAAAACAATGACTTGAATACACTTCTTCTATGATTAACATGTTTTCAAATTCTGAGTTCAAAGAAAAAAAAGAATTTCTGGGGCTTAAAGTCCAAAATATAATGTGGTGTAACCATCTGGAGACATTAAAAAATATAAAAATCAAAGTCTCATTAAAAGCTGAAATTCTTGAAAAAAGAAATTTTGGCGTGAGTAGTGGAGAATAATATTTTATGAATGTTTCTTTTATAAATAAGCAGTGAAACAAACTGAAACAAAACTTGTTTAACAAATGGAAGTCAGGTGTTGTACAAGAACCAGGTAACATGTAGGTAAACATTTTATTGTTTATGTTGACAAAAACCATAAAACGTCGTAAGACGCTCAAGAATGTGTTACTTTTAAAACAAATATCAGATATTTGGACATTCTTATAAAAAGGCACGATTTGTTCAGGTCAAACAGAGTGAACTTGAGAAAACATCATGATATTCTTTACGCAAAAATGCACGATATTTGTTACAAAATATTTGTTTAGCTTGAATTTATTTTATTTTTATTAAATGATTGATTAAATTGTGTATAATTTCATGTATTCAAGGAAAGTATTTTAAAACCTTTTACTCGATGGTTACATTTTTTTATAGAAAATGCTATGATTCTTTTATTATTATTTATTTATTCAAAATTTTATGAAACCAAATTTCACAAAGATTACATTTCTACAAATGTTTTATATATATATATATATATTTCTCATTTGTATCTCCTCGGACAACCTTAATGTCAGTGACCCATATTATTAATAATAACCTGGGATATTAAACTAAATTATGAATTAAATTGAGATAATAAATAATTAAAGTACAATTTAAAGTCTGTAATCCATTAAATTAGCTTTAGTATGACACATATCTTAATGACAATCCAGTATTTATAATTTACATTAGGTTAGTCAGCCTTTTGATATCTGAGAAATACAACCACAGATATGAAAACACTTTCAGAGTTTTACAGTAGTTAATATGGTAAACAAATCCTGCTTCAAACAAAACTGCATTCAAACAGGTCTGCTCGTTGACCCTTCCACAATGGTGGATGCACAGACATTGATCAGGCAAACACACCGTTAAAACGTTTGACACATTTTTGTAGACATTTATAATGTTACAAATGACTATTTCTGAAATCTCTTGTGTTGATCTGCTTCACAGGAAATCAAATACTGACAACCCTACACACACATTCACTGCTGTCAAAAGATGTCAGAAATGGCTCAGTTTGATTATGTAATGCAGTAAGAGTGTATGAGAGCTTTTATATGGACTGTTAAGAACGTTGCGTCGCGCTAAAACCTGTTTCTAATGGAGCTTCTCTTTGTGGACGCTTTCAGACGAGCACTTACTGAAACACTGATGCTGAATATTCACTAATGTTTCATATTCTAGCAATCAGTCCAACAAGTCTTTTTCTATCCGCTGGACTTGAAGGAAAGAGGTAGAGAGAAATAACTGTTGGGTCACATGATCAGATGTGTTGTAGTATGTTAGCAGGATTAGCTTCTGAAAATGTCAGATCATTTATTATACATCACAGCTGCTCACTTCTTTTCTGATTAAACTGTCTCTTTAAACCTTCAAGATCGTAATAAATCACATGAAGACTTCTAATGAACTCATGTGCAGTGTTGGGCAAGCTATTGAAAAGATGTAGTTAGCTAAGCTACCAACTACTCCCCTTACAAAAAATCTAAACTAGCTGCAAATTTGCAGCAAAGTTGCTGCTCGTTATTTTCACATGCAAATGAGCTTTTGATTCGCCGCAAATGTTTGCCAGAAGTTTGCAGCTCTTGGCAGTGGTGAACCTCCGGCAAACCTTTGACAACAATGGACAATTTGCTGCAAGTTTGCCACAAAGCTCATTTGCATGTGAAAATTATCAGTGTTGAATTTGCAGCAAATTCTTGATTTTCATAAGGCTCAACAGACAAATGAGTTCAGCTAAGCTAAAGCTACACTTCAGAGAAAGCTGCAAGTTACACTACAAGCTACATACTAAAGGTTGCCTGAGCATTTATTTATCAAAGCCATGGTACAGTAAAGTGCAATACAGTGCACAAGTACACAATATAGTGTAATATAAAATGTGTGCGTGTGAAACAAACAAACATGTAAATTCATATTTATACATGCTACCGATACAAAACCAAACACATTAGAACAAAATTTCCTTTGCATATCTCTGTATATAACTCTGCACACATATACTATTCATCGTATCCTGTAATTCTGTGTCTAACTGTTGTATTTCTGTATGTCAAGTCATTTTTATTTGTATAGCGCTTTTCACAACACACATCGTTTCAAAGCAGCTTTACAGGAAATCATGCATTAACAGGAAATGAAACTGTAATATCTATAAATTCTTAGAGTCATCATTGTGTAGTTTGATTAAATATGATTGTAACTTGTGTATCTAATTAAATAATTAAATAATAATTGTATATATAACTCCAGTGAGCAAGCTGAAGGCGACTGTAGCAAGGAACACAAAACTCCATAAAATGTTGATTAATGGAGAAAAATAATCTTGAGAGAAACCAGACTCACTGTGGGGGCCAGTTCCCCTCTGACTAACATCATGAATATAATGACAATATTACTTATGTATAGTGCAGGTCATGGGTAAATTATTAAACTTAAATTAATTGATAGTCTATGTATTCCATTATAAGAGTGTAGTCCATCATTAGACCGAGGTGATGCAGGCAGAGATCAGTGAGGTGCTTCGCAGTTCAACCGGCCGGTAATTTCGGAGAGGTCTATCCTAAATCCATGGTTCCAGTAGTGTCCAGTGAAGTATCTGATGTTTGTGTACATGGATATACTGGAAGTTTCTGTTCAGAGGCCAAATTCCTGTGTGTGTGTGTCTGATTGCATATGTGTGTGTGTGTGTGTGTGTGTGTGTGTTTGTGTGTTTGTGTGTCACTGTGTGTGTGTGTGTGTGTGTTTGTGTGTCACTGTATGTGTGTGTGTGTGTGTTTGTGTGTCACTGTGTGTGTGTGTGTGTGTGTGTGTGTGTGTGTGTGTGTCTGATTGCATATGTGTGTGTGTGTGTGTGTGTGTGTGTGTGTTTGTGTGTCACTGTGTGTGTGTGTGTGCACTGTGTGTGTGTGTGTGTGTGTGTGTGTGTCACTGTGTGTGTGTGTGTGTGTGTGTGTGTGTGTGTGGCAATAACACTCCAACATCTGATGGTTTCATATGATAATACAAATTGTTCATTGATGTACAAGTTTGATATACCACTAAAAGAGTATTAAGACACTTAGTAGCCTACATGAAAAAACATAAAAAGGTACGATGGTAGTACTATGGTGTTCCTTGAAGAAATTTAAAGAACCATGTAAATACAGAATGGTACATGTGGTAAAATCTTTACCTGCACATGTGTTGAACTTAATAAAGATCTTCTTAATCACTGGCAAATGATAAAAACGCATTTGCAGGTTTCAAATGATTGAAGATAAATATCCACTACAACCAGAGATATCTTTGTTTTTAAAGTATTGTGTTAGTGTGTTGGTGAGTTAGAAACTGCTCCAATGATTCAGCAGCACACGCGCGAGCCACTCAGTCACTCAGATTGAATTCTAAACCAATTCAGATATCTTTGCTATAACGTGTGACCAATTCATTTGAATGAACCGATCAAAAGAGTGATTCATTCATGAATTGGACATCTTTACTTCTGATTTAAAACTGGTGACAGTAAACACCGGTTTCATCACATGCGGTGTAGTTTTTATCAAAGCTACCCTGCTACATAATCAATAAAATAGTTTTGCTAATGAAAGCTACATGATTTAAAAACTAGCAAAGCTACCACCTCACTACTCAGAAATGTAGTTTAGCTAAGAGCTTCGCTATTTGTCGTGAAGTTACTGCCCATCACTGTTCATGTGTTGTGTAAAATTAACAAAATTAGGTTTAGTACATCAATGATGCAAGAATATTTCAATAAATTAAAAGACTCAGTCGAAATGAAAAGTCTGTAAAAGTTAGATTCATTTTCTCCATAGGGGAATTGATTATTGATGATAACTTACAATATACAACAGTTAGTTCTGGTTCTCGAATTTGATTGGACGAGAGACGTTCTATGAGTACTGATGGTCTCACACCATCATCACTCAGACACTTCACTGTGTGTATCACTCCGCTTGTGTTCGTGTCGTTCTAAACTAAAGTGTAAGAGCAGTGCAGATGTGCTACCGTATGTCTCTTTACATGTATTTTTTAATTTTTTTACATTACATATGTTAGCCAGCAGGTGGTGGCAAAGATAATTTTTGTGTGTAATATGAGCCAGTTGGTGACGTGAAGTGAATCTCTATCAGTCAGTGTTTACATACATCAGCTCTACGTGATCGCTCGTATTACTACTACACTACTAAAGCTAGGAAATAGCTTTAAACGGCTTTAACTAACAACTTCAGCATTAAGGCTCATCACAGCTGAGAGACACAACAGACTGATTAATTACACAAACTCACCTCTTACTAGAGTTTCCACATTGGAGAGGACGTGCTTTTTAAAATGGCGGAGGACATTGTGGTTTCTATATACACTATATTGCCAAAAGTATTCGCTCATCTGCCTTTAGATGCATATGAACTTAAGTGACATCCCATTCTTAATCCATAGGGTTTAATATGACGTTGGCCCACCCTTTGCAGCTATAACAGCTTCAACTCTTCTGGGAAGGCTTTCCACAAGGTTTAGGAGTGTGTTTATGGGAATTTTTGACCATTCTTCCAGAAGTGCATTTGTGAGGTCAGACACTGATGTTGGACGAGAAGGCCTGGCTCGTAGTCTTCACTCTAATTCATCCCAAAGGTGCTCTATCGGGTTGAGGTCAGGACTCTGTGCAGGCCAGTTAAGTTCTTCCACACCAAACTCGCTCATCCATGTCTTAATGGACCTTGCTTTGTGCACTGGTGCGCAGTCATGTTGGAACAGGAAGGGGCCATCCCCAAACTGTTCCCACAAAGTTGGGAGCATGGAATTGTCCAAAATCTCTTGGTATGCTGAAGCATTCAGAGTTCCTTTCACTGGAACTAAGGGGCCAAGCCCAGCTCCTGAAAAACCACCCCACACCATAATCCACCCTCCACCAAACTTCACAGTTGGCACAATGCAGTCAGACAAGTACCGTTCTCCTGGCAACCGCCAAACCCAGACTCGTCCATCAGATTGCCAGATGGAGAAGTGTGATTCGTCACTCCAGAGAACGCGTCTCCACTGCTCTAGAGTCCAGTGGCGGCATGCTTTACACCACTGCATCCGACGCTTTGCATTGCACTTGGTGATGTATGGCTTGGATGCAGCTGCTCGGCCATGGAAACCCATTCCATGAAGCTCTCTACGCACTGTTCTTGAGCTAATCTGAAGGCCACATGAACTTTGGAGGTCTGTAGCAATTGACTCTGCAGAAAGTTGGCGACCTCTGCGCACTATGCGCCTCAGCATCCGCTGACCCCACTCTGTCATTTTACGTGGCCTACCACTTCGTGGCTGAGTTGCTGTCATTCCCAATCGCTTCCACTTTGTTATAATACCACTGACAGTTGACTGTGGAATATTTAGTAGCGAGGAAATTTCACGACTGGACTTGTTGCACAGGTGGCATCCTATCGCAGTACCACGCTGGAATTCACTGAGCTCCTGAGAGCGGCCCATTCTTTCACAAATGTTTGTAGAAGCAGTCTGCATTCCTAGGTGCTTCATTTTATACACCTGTGGCCATGGAAGTGATTGGAACACCTGAATTCAATTATCTGGATGGGTGAGCGAATACTTTTGGCAATATAGTGTATATTTGTCATATTTAAAAATATGACTCTTGCGCACCGGCTACCGCAAAATAGGGAGAAATACCCCCGCTTGGACGGCTACTTTTCCACTGAGAAAGCTGACAGCATCTCTGCTTGGGTGTGGCAACAGGTGATCACACACACACTCCATCTCTCTCTCTCTCTCTCTCTCTCTCACACACACACACACACAAACACACACACACACACACACACTCACACTCACACTCGCACACGCACTCACACACATGCAGACTCACACACACACACTCATACACTCACACACACACATACACTCACACACACACACACTCACACGCACACACACACACACATGCAGACTCACACACTCAAACACGCACACACACACACAAACACACACACACACACTCACACTCAAACACGCACACACACGCACACACTCACACACACACACACACTCACACAAACACACACTCACACACACGCACTCACACACACACACACACACACACACACACATCCATCCATCCTTGTTTATCCAATAACTTGTTATAAACAGCACAAGCCGTGATACTATTTCTGAAGTGATATTTTTGAATTACTAATGAATGCATCATTTGGTTTGAACCAGCAACGGCAGATTCTGATCCATCGCATAAGAAAGTAGTTCCATGCACAAATGCGTTTTTTATGACCGTACTCAATTTTTCCAATTTTTTTTAAATTTACTTGTTCATTGAACTGTTGTGTATAAGCAATACCACAATCATGCTATATGGCCCTAAATTAGCACTGCTGTGATTACCTATGGCCTTGTGCCTGTGGCCAAATCACAGCAGTGCTGATGTAGGGCCATATCGCACTCTTGCTCATGTGATATTGCTTAAGTATAATCCTTTAAAGACAGACCAGATCAGTCCACATAATTTAAACTTCATTTTTAATTTTTTTTTAAATTATAGCGCAATTCCTGCTGCTGAACTACACTACCCATAATCCTGAAGAGAGATCCACCAATCAGAGAATTGTGTCAAAAGAGCTCCGCCCACTCCCATGATGCACTGTGAATGATGCAGTCGAGTCAGTTTCCCTACACTCTCAAACTACTGATATATTTGTATTTATCTGTATATTTAGCAATAATATAAAAATATTGTTTCTTTACTTATAATCAACAACTTTAAATCAACAGTTTTATATTTTTCCAATGTTGTTTATTCGATTACATCATTCACAATGCTTCATGGGATTGTCGTTCATACCCTCATTAAAGACGGTAAGTACACAGTCTTGTATCTTTGTCTTTATGTCCGATTTTCAAATACTTTTAGCTTCAAATCAAAGCTTATAATGTTGATTCACTGGTTGGTTTGGTTCATGACTTGCAACTCTTTTATGATGGATTTTCTGAAATCATTATGGAAAAAATAAATGAGAAAAATACTTCTGGAACCAAGATGGCAGAAAAAGTGGGTGGTACTTTTAACATCCCCCCCCCCCCAATACAATTAAAACATACAGTGACCATGGGCTGTCAAAGTCCAAAATGCAAAACAACAACTTAAAAGTATCATAAAAGTATAATGTCATAGCTACATTTTCAAAACGTTTCAGAATCAGAATTAGAATCAGAATGAACTTTATTGGATTCAGTGGGTTTGGAATACATGAGGGTGAGTAAATGATGACATAATGTTAATAGGTAACATGGTCTGCAGAAAATCTGTTGTGATTCACTCTTTTATCTGCAGCTTTTACACTCTTGGGCCAGTAATGGAAATAATTGGAAAATTGTGTCCTCACTGATCATTTCTTCTCTCAGTTTGTCAGTTTCTATCTGCAGGTGATGTTATTCAGCAGTCAGTGAATTCATTCTGTCTTCATGAGTCAGATGCACTGAATGTCTGTCTGAATGTTTTCCTTTAGTTATGACAACACTAGAAATAGTTTATCAAGATGTTCAGTAGACAAATAAAGACAAACACAGCCTCTTATTACAATGTGTGAAGGAGCTGATGTTTGACTGCAGATGTTTTTTTGTTATTTGCTCTGATTTTAATTGAATCTCACATATTTCATGATTGATACTATGAGGAAACACTTCAACAGTTTGATGTTGGTTTGTCATCAGTTGTGTGTGTATCATTGAACATGCTGAAGAAACTAAGAGTTGATGTTGAAGGTTTGAGTTTATATGTGTGTCTGCTCACAAGAGGAAAGACAGATACTGTCACACGTGTCCTTAATGTCTTCAGTTCAGGTGCTGCTTTAGAATTCAGAAAGAAAATGTCTAAGTTCAGACATGTAACTCTGAATGGTGCAAGCTGATAGGTCCTTTGAAATTGTTATCTGTTAGCCAATCAGCTCACTCACATCTGATGTGTCAAGCCAATTGGCTCACATGGTGTAAGCTGATAGGTCTTTTGACGTGTAACTGTGCTGATATACACAAAGCAGAACATGTCCGACTCAACAGCTCTATTTTAAAGGCTGCTTACACTCAGGGAAAGCTCTGACGGAGCGCTTGACGCATGGGAATGCCAAAAGGTCAGTTTGGATGGCATATATCACAGAAGGAAGAGGTGGTCACGGATAGAGATGACTATATAAATTTATATTTTTGACAAAGTACGAGTAAACATTGAAACTCTTCTCCAGGCTCTCTCCACAGTTACTATCTTTCTAGCCTGACAGAGAAAGATAATAGAGGACAGGGAATGAATACACCACTAACATTTTTATCCACCATGTTTTTTCGATTTCACAGCGCAACTAGTCCCACAACTCCGAGATTCCCATTAGCCACAGTATGACTATATCAGAGTGCGTTGCAGCAAAAGTTTTGGTCGCATGATGGAGCATCACTATTGCAAACCCTTGTGTTTACCCTCTCCATCCTTCTTAAGCATG
>NC_059377.1:44042000-44082000 GCF_019703515.2 Myxocyprinus asiaticus | reverse complement strand
ACACACACTAATCACACACAAACACACACACACTAATCACACACTGAACACACACACATACAGTCACACACACACTGAACACACACACACACACACACACACACACACAATAAACACACATACACTAATCACACCCTGAACACACACACACACACATACAGTCACACACACACTGAACACACACACACTAATCACACACAAACTAATCACACACTGAACACACACACCCATACACTGAACACACACACACACACACACAATAAACACACATACACTAATCACACCCTGAACACACACACACTAAACACACACACACTGAACACACACACACTAAACACACACACACTCATCACACACTGAACACACACACACCCATACACTGAACAAACACACACACACACTAATCACACTAAACACACACTGAACACACACACACTGATCACACACCTATACACTAAACAAACACACACATACACTCACACACACACACACACACACACTAATCACACTGAACACACTGAACACACACTGAACACACACGCTCTAATCACACTAAACACATACTGAACACATACACAGTAATCACACTAAAAACACTGAACACACACAAACTAATCACACTAAACTCACACACTAATCACACTAAACACCCACTGAACACACACACACCGAACACACACACACTAAACACACAGAACACACACACTAATCACACTGAACACACACTGAACACACACACAAAATACACTAAACAACCACACACTAATCACACTAAACACACACTGAACATTCACACACTAATCACAATAAACACACACTGAACACACACTGAACACACACACACTAATCACATTATACACACACACACTAATCACACAGAGAACACACACACACTATGCACACTAAACACACACTAAACACACACTGAACACACACACACTAATCACACTAAACACACACACACTAATCACACTAAACACACACACACTAATCACACTGAAAACACACACACACACACACACACACACTAAACACACACACACTTATCACACTAAACCCACACACACACACACACGCACTAATCACACTAAACACAATAAACACACACTGAACACACACACACTAATCACAATAAACACACACTGAACACACACTAATCACACTAAACACACACACACACTAATCACACTGAACAAACACTGAACACACACACTAATCACACTAAACACACACATACACACACACTAATCACACTGAACACACACTAATCACACTAAACACACACACACACTCACACACTGAACACACACACACACTAATCACATTATACACACACACACTATGCACACTAAACACACACTAAACACACACTGAACACACACTAATCACACTAAACACACACACACACACTAATCACAGTGAACACACACACACACACACACACACACACACACACACACTAATCACACTAAATACACACTGAACACACACACACTAATCACACTAAACACACACTGAACCACACACACACACACACACATTAATCACACTAAACACACACTGAACACACACACACTAATCACACTAAACACACACACACACACTAATCACACTAAACATACACTGAACACACACACACTAATCACAATAAACACAAACTGAACACACACACACTAATCACACTGAACACACACACACTAATCACACTGAACACACACACACACACACACACACACACATACATCACTATTGACACTACACACACACACACACACACTAATCACACTGAACACACACACACACACACACACACACACTAATCACACTGAACACACACACACACTAATCACACTGAACACACACACACACACACTAATCACACTGAACACACACACACACACACACACACACACACACTAATCACACTGAACACACACACACACTAATCACACTGAACACACACACACACTAATCACACTAAATACACACTGAACACACACACACACACACACACAGTGGGTTTGATTAGATCATCTCACTCGCACAAACACCCTTATGCCGTAATTTTTATATCACCAAAACTTGAATTTGAAAAAGCCTCTGAATTAATGTTCTTGAAAAAAAACTGAGTGTAATTTGATGTTATTGAAAAATTATGCTGTTAATTTTGTGTGAATTCACCTAAAAAAAAATTCAGGTTGTGAAATTCAAGTTTTAATTATTCAAGTTGTGGATTTCAGGTCATGAAATTCAGGTCTCAATATTCAGGTTGTTGAATATGGGTTGAGACATTCAGGTGAAATTTGAGGATGCTATTCGGGAATGCAATGAAGAGATAACGAGATGTAATCCATCTCTCTCTTGGACAATCACAAAGCGATGGAAACAGCTCAAAAGTAATTTTAAACAACTGTGACAATAACATTTTGAAAACACAAAAAGGTATACTTTTGGGGTACTTATTATAATGTTTCATTAATGTGTTTTGAAGAATCAGTAAATTGGATCCTTCACCTAACAACAAGTTTCATCAAGTGATCTGGTGATATAAAAATTATGCCCATTCAACGATGGAGGTTACTTCACTGTATGTGTGTGTGTGTGTGTGTGAGTGTCTGTGTCTGTGCGAGTGTGTGTGTGTGTGTGTGTGTGTGTGTGTGTGTGTGTCCAGGTATTCACTATGTTGTGTGGACCAAATGTCCCCACAAGGATAGTAAAACCTGAAATTTTTGACGTTGTGGGACAATCATTCGGTCCCCATGAGGAAAACAGGGTATAAAACGTACTAAATGATGTTTTATTGAAAATGTAAAAATGCAGAAAGTTTTTTGTGAGGGTTAGGTTTAGGGGTAGGGTTAGGGGATAGAATCTATAGTTCCCTATCTGTCACTCACTCGACATTGTGTCGATGTAGTGACACTAGGGGTCACTCTTGGGAGCCCCCAAAAAAGGCCAATGAGAATTGGCGAGTGGAATTTGCATGCCACTCCCCCGGACATACGGGTATAAAAGGAGCTGGTATGCAACCACTCATTCAGATTTTCTCTTCGGAGCCGAGCGGTTCTATTCATTGAGCTGAATTCATCCGCCGAGTTCATTTACCTCTCTCTGCTGGATTTTACGGCACATTTCAGCGGTTTCTTCCCCTCTGCATCTGTGGTTTGCAGAGACCGCCCCTGGGCACTTCGGCAGAACATTTAAAAGAGTATATTCTAAAAGAGTATATTTTCTTTCTGAAAGAGCGGCACACATAGAACGTATTTTTAAAGACACGTCTTTTTAAAGATGTCTTTCCGTTTGTGTGTTATTCCTGTTTGCAGTCATTAACTCTCCGCTTCCGATGGCCACGATCGCTGTCTTACGTGTCTGGGCACTGCCCATGCGGAGACATTGTTCGTGGATGAGTCATGTCCTCATTGCAAGAACATGACCATGGCAACGTTGCGGTCGCGGCTTGCCACGCTGCCCGCACCGGTCCTTCTACCTACGGGTTTGAGGCTGCGTCGGTTAGCACTGGGGGCGATTTGGGGACATCAATTGGACCACCTCCACCGGGTATCCCCCCACGGACCTCCCATTCCCCAGCACGCTCGCTTGCCCCGATCGGGCTCTCGCACGAGACTGGCGGCTCGTCTCAGCGCAAGTTCGACTTCTCGTTCGGAGCTCCAGAAGACAGTGAGTTATCGAGCGCAGCATTGGAGAGCGGGCTCATCCAGTCTGACGCAGAGGCTTCGGCTCGGCTTCCTCCTTCGGGAATGGTCGCCCAGCCTCATGCCGACATGGAAATGACGGACATGCTTTCCTGGGTGGCTGCGAGCGGCGGGCTAGAGTGGAACCCTCCACTCTCTCCTGAACCCTCACGGCTCGATGATCGGTTCCTGGGCACGGGGTGCCAGCCACGCCCCGCCCCCATTCCTTTCTTCCTGGAAGTGCATGAGGAGATGACAAGATCATGGGAGGCACCTTTTACTGCCCGGTTCCGGTCTTTCAGCTCCCCCGCTCTTGCTACCCTCGATGGTGGAGCGGCCAGGGGGTATTCGGTGATCCCCCAGGTGGACAAGGTGCTCGCGGTGCACTTGTGCCCGCAGCGCGCCGCCACTTGGCATGGGCGTCCGAGGCTCCTGACCAAGGCCTGTAGGTTTACATCATCCCTGACGGCTAGAGCCTACGGTGCTGCTGGACAAGCCGCCTCCACCCTGCACGCCATGACTCTCCTGCAAGTACACCAAGCCAAGGTGCTAAAGGAACTGCACGAGGGTAGTTCTGAACCGGGATTGATGCAGGAACTTTGCTCGGTGACCAACCTCGCTCTCCGGGCAACGAAGGTCACGGCGCAGTCTCTCGGGCAGGCGATGTCCACCCTGGTGGTCCAGGAGTGCCACCTTTGGCTCAATTTGGTTGAGATGGGAGAAGCGGACAAGGCACGGTTCCTTGACGCCCCCGTTACCCAGGTTGGCCTGTTTGGCGATGCCGTCGAGGACTTTGCCCAGCACTTCTCGGCAGACGGAGGTTTTACAACATATCCTGCCCCGGCGTGGCTTAAGACCCTGCACCCTGTCTGCTCGTCACAAAGGGCGTCCTCCTGCAGCAACAACACAAGCTCCGCCGCAGCCCACCCCCGTGGCCTGGCTCCGGCGTGGAGCCCTCCGCAGGAAGCAGACGCCACCCGTCTCGCGGCTGGCCGCTTAGAACCCGAGGAAGGCTTTGAAGCGCCCCCGAGATGGGTGACACAGGGGTGAGGAGATCCACTTCTCTGGGGCTGGTCGACAGACCACTCCATCCCCCGGTGGAGGGCCGGGAGGAGAATCTTTTGTCGCTGCATGCCCAGGAGGCTGCGGCACCCAAAAGACTGACAAAAGAATGGTTCCCTTGTCTCTTGGGTCACATATCAAATCAAATCAAATCAAATCAAATCACTTTATTGTCACACAGCCATATACACAAGTGCAATGGTGTGTGAAATTCTTGGGTGCAGTTCCGATCAACATAGCAGTCGTGACAGTGATGAGACATATACCAATTTACAATAACATCAAATTAACACAACGCAATTTAAACATCTGTTATACATAATTAAACTCAACTTAAAACATCAAATTAACACAACACAATTTAAACATCTGTTATACATAATTACACTCAACTTAAAACATCAAATTAACACAACACAATTTAAACATCTGTTATACACATAATTACACTCAACAATATACAAATAATAACATACACTGTACAGTATACAATATGCTGTTTTTGTTTTTTTTTGTTTTTTACTATATAGATACTATATAGATACACATTATTCAATAAAAATTAAAATATATATGAAAAAAGTATATATATATATATATATATATATATAGAATGTACAGTATTGTACTGTATTGACATTCAGGCTGTCGGTTGATAGTCAATTGTTAAGAGAGACATAATATAATAACAGTAATATAATTTATGACAGTCCGGTGTGAGATAAAAGAGTAATAAAGTGCAGGGCTGATGTATTTTGATCGTGGGAGATCAAGAGTTCAGAAGTCTGATTGCTTGGGGGAAGAAGCTATCATGGAGTCGGCTGGTGCGGGTCCTGATGCTGCGATACCGCCTACCTGATGGTAGCAGTGAGAACAGCCCATGGCTCGGGTGGCTGGAGTCTCTGATGATCCTCCGAGCTTTTTTCACACGCCGCCTTGTATATATTTCCTGGAGGGAGGGAAGCTCACCTCCGATGATGTGTCTGGCAGTTCGCACCACCCTTTGCAGTGCTTTGCGGTTGTGGGCGGTGCTATTGCCGTACCAGGCGGAGATACAGCCAGTCAGGATGCTCTCCACAGTGCAGGTGTAGAACCGTGTGAGGATGTGGCGGTTCATTCCAAACTTCCTCAGCCGTCTCAGGAAGAAGAGGCGCTGATGAGCCTTCTTCACAACGACTTCAGTGTGGACGGACCATGTGAGTTCCTCAGTGATGTGGACACCCAGGAACTTGAAGCTGCTGACTCTCTCCACTGGTGCTCCATTGATGGTGATTGGACTGTGTTCTCTGTCTTTTCTTCTGAAGTCCACCACAAGCTCCTTTGTCTTACTGACGTTGAGGGAGAGGTTGTGCTCCTGACACCAGTGTGTCAGAGTGTGCACCTCCTCTCTGTAGGCTGTTTCATCATTGTCAGTGATCAGACCTACCACCGTCGTGTCATCAGCAAACTTAATGATGGCATTGGAGTTATGTGTTGCCACACAGTCATGTGTGTACAGGGAATACAGTAGTGGGCTGAGAACACAGCCCTGCGGGGCTCCAGTGTTGAGGGTCAGTGATGAGGAGATGTTGCTGCCTATTCTAACCACCTGGCGTCTGCTTGACAGGAAGTCCAGGATCCAGCTGCACAGCGAGCTGTTTAAGCCCAGAGCCCGGAGTTTCTCATCTAGCTTGGAGGGCACTATGGTGTTGAATGCTGAGCTGTAGTCTACAAACAACATTCTCACATAAGTGTTCTTTTTTTCCAGGTGGGAGAGAGCAGTGTGTATTGTAGATGCAATGGCATCATCAGTGGAACGGTTGTTGCGGTATGCAAACTGCAGCGGGTCAAGATTGAGTGGTAATACAGAGCAGATGTAATCTCTGATTAGTCTCTCAAAACATTTGCTGATGATGGGGGTCAGAGCAACAGGACGCCAGTCATTTAAACAAGTTATTTTCGATTGTTTTGGAACAGGCACAATGGTGGATGTTTTAAAGCATGTGGGGACTACAGACAAAGAGAGGGAAAGGTTGAAAATGTCCGTAAAAACACCAGCCAGCTGGTTCGCGCACGCTCTGATGACGCGGCCCGGAATGCCGTCTGGACCCGCGGCTTTGCGGATATTCACCCGTCGGAAGGATCGGGTTACATCCGCTACAGAGACGGAGAGTGAACTAACCTCTGTAGCTTCGGCCGTGAGAGCTCTCTCCGCGAGGGCGGTGTTAGTTCCCTCGAAACGAGCATAAAAAGTATTTAGCTCATCCGGTAGAGAGGCAGCGGTGTTCATGGCGGAGTTTTTATTCCCTTTAAAGTCCGTGATGATGTTAATTCCCTGCCACATGCTTCTAGAGTTGGTGGTGTTAAACTGTCCTTCAATCTTGCTCCTGTACTGGCGTTTTGCTGTTTTGATAGTTTTTCGGAGGGCATAACTGGCTTGTTTATGCTCCTCCGCGTTCCCGGAATTAAAAGCGGAGGTCCGCACATTAAGTGCCGCGCGAACATCGCTATTGATCCATGGCTTCTGATTCAGATAGATTCGCACAGTTCTGGTCGGAATCACTTCCTCTACACACGTTCTGATGAAACACATTACGCTATCAGCGTAAAGCTCGATGTCGTCATATCCGGTGCGCACGGCCGTCATCACGTCCACCGTCCCATTTTGGCAAGTATGGCGCTCCAGTGGCGGACCCCCCGCCCCTGTGCGCCCAGCTGTGGGACAAACACGCCCACATGGGATTGGTTCCAGTGGACTACAAGGATGAGATTCCTCCTCCCCCCTCCTCGACCAATCTTATGGTGGGCGGCAGGAGCCATGTAAGTGCTTCGATGTCCCTGGACTCAGCATGGCCACGGGGCTCGAGTCCCCTTGACGTGGCACCTCGAGCTCCACCCCGCCACGAGGCCCCACTCGCCGGTACGTCCGACGTGATCATTCCCTTGGTCCCCCTCACCCGGAGTTTGGGTGCATGGCTCGCACTTTCCAACCCGTTGCAATGGCTGATCCAGACCGTCCAACTCGGCTACACGATTCAGTTCGCCAGGCACCAGCACAGGTTCAGCGTTGTCCGCTTCACCTCGGTGAAGGACGAGAACACCGCTACCTTGAATGCGGAAATCGTGACCTTCTGCGCAAGGGCGAGATGGATCCTGTCCCTCAAGCCAAGATGAGGAAAGGGTTCTACAGCCCTTCCTTCATCGTACCAAAGAAAGGCGGTGGGTTGCAACCTATCCTGGACCTGCGAGTACTGAACTGGGCGTTGCACAGACTCCCGTTCAAGATGCTGACGCAAAAATGCATTCTAGCGAGCGTCCGACATCTAGATTGGTTCGTGGTGGTAGACCTGAAGAACGCGTTCTTCCACGTCTCGGTCCTACCTCAACACAGTCCCTTCTTGGGGTTTGCCTTCGGGGGCCAGGCGTACCAGTACAAGGTCTTCCCCTTTGGCCTGTCCTTGTCCCCTCGCGTCTTCGTGAAGGTCACGGTGGCAGCCCTTGCCCCACTAAGGGAAGTGGGCATCCGCATTCTCAACTATCTCGACAACTGGCTGATCTTAGCTCACTCTCGGGTGTTGCTATACGCACACAGGGACCTCGTGCTCTGGCACCTCAGCTGACTGGGGCTTCGGGTCAACTGGGTTACAACAGATGCCCCCAAGACGGGCTGGGGCACCGTATGTAATGGGCACACAGCCGCCGGCTCTTGGACTGGCCCACAGCTGCGACCGCCTAGAGTTGTTGGCAGTACTGCTCACCTTGCGGAGGTTTCGGCCATTGATCCAGGGCAAGCACGTGTTGGTCCGGACAGACAACACAGCGACGGTAGCTTACATCAACCGCCAAGGCGGTCTATGCTCCCACTGCATGTCACAACTCACCCGCTGTCTCTTCTGGAGTCAGCAGCGCTTCAAGGCGCTATGAGCCACTCACAATTCGGGGGCGACCTCAACACCGCTGTCACATCAGGTTACCCTCAGGGGAGAGTGGAGACTCCACCCTCAGGTGGTCCAGCTGATTTGGAGTCGATTCGGTCGAGCACAGGTAGACCTGTTTGCTTCCTGGGAATCCTCCCACTGCCTGCTTTGGTATGCCCTGACCGAGGCACCTCTCAGTATAGATGCGTTGGCACACAGCTGGCCCCCTGGACTATGCAAGTATATGTTTCCTCCAGTAAGCCTACTTGCACAGACCCTGTGCAAGGTCAGGGAGGACGGGGAGCAAGCCATCCTAGTAGCACCCTGCTGGCCCACCCAGACATGGTTCTCAAATCTCACGCTCCTCGTGACAGCCCCCCCTGGCGAATTCCCTGAGGAAGGACCTTCTTTCTCAGGGACGGGGTACCATCTGGCACCCATGACCAGACCTCTGGAATCTCCATGTCTGGCCCTTGGATGGGACGCGGAGGACTTAAGTGGACTTCCACCCACGGTGGTAGACACGATCACTCAGGCTAGGGCTCTCTCTATGAGGCGCCTGTGTGCCTTGAAGTGGCATCTGTTCGCTAAGTGGTGTTCTTACCAATGGGAAGACCCCCAGAGATGTGCAGTCGGATTGGTGCTCTCCTTCCTGCAGGAGAGGTTGGAGGGGCAGCTGTCCCCCTCCACCTTGAAGGTCTATGTAGCCGCTATTTTGGCTCATCACGATGCAGTAGATGGTAAGTACTTGGGGAAGCACGACTTGATCATCAGGTTCCTGAGAGGCGCTAAGAGGTTGAACCCCTCTAGACCGTGCCTCGTTCCCCCGTGTAGTTCTTCAGGGTCTACGGGGAGCTCCCTTTGAGCCCTTGGAGTCAGCTGAGCTTAAGGCACTCTCTTTTAAGACTGCCCTCCTGACTGCGCTCACTTCCATCAAGAGGGCAGGGGACCTGCAAGCGTTCTCTGTCAGCAAATCGTGCCTGAAGTTCGGTCCGGGTTACTCTCACGTGATCCTGAGACCCCGACCGGGCTATGTGCCCAAGGTTCCCATGGCCCCTTTTAGGGATCAGGTGGTGAACCTGCAAGCACTGCCCAAGGAGGAGGCAGACCCAGCCTTGGTGTTGCTGTGTCCGGTGCGAGCTTTACGCATCTATTTGGATCACACGCAGAGCCCGAGCAGCTCTTTGTCTGCTTTGGTGGACAGCGGAAAGGAAGCGCTGTCTCCAAACAGAGGATCACCCACTGGGTCACTGACGCCATCGCTATGGCATATCAGGCTCAGGACATGCCACCCCCTGCGGGGTTACGAGCCCACTCTCCTGGGCCCTGGCCATTGGCACCTCTTTGGCAGACATCTGCAGAGCAGTGGGCTGAGCAACACCCAACACCTTTGCACGGTTCTACAATCTCCGGGTTGAGTCGGTTTCATCCTGTGTAGTGGCAGACACAAGCAGGTAAGTTTCGGGACAGCTGGACAGGTGTACCGCTTGCACATAGTGCCTTTCCCCCCCTTGAGGGGAAGACATGTGCTCTTGACTCCTAGTAGTGTTCACAGACTGTGATACCTGAATGACTTCCTCCTTAGCCCTGTGGCAGTCGAGTTTGCGGAGAAACTTGCTGCCGGCTCAGTAAGTGCACTGGTAAGGCCCTGTACTGAGGTAGGTGCTCCGAATGTGGTGGTTCCCCATAGGTAACCCCATGTGTTATATCTTCCATAAAATCGTTTCCCTCTTGGTAAACTATGTGTTCCTTGAGCAGAGGGCCCTCTGATCCGGTCGCCATGCTTGTAGAAACTCCTCCCCACTTGGGTAGGACCTACCATGTGACTTTTCACATGACATACTTCCGACAAGACTCGGTAAGACCATGTGATGTATTTCCAATTGAAGTACCCCCCCTTTCTCTGGATGGGGTGTGGTCTCCGCAGTGTCTTCCCCTTGTGAGTGACACCCCCCCGACGTGGACATTCACGGATCCCAGTCCGTTAACAAAATTCCACTCTTTTTGGGGAGAAAATAGAGGGAAAAGAGGCCTCGGCTGGGCTAGCCTGTCCCTATTTGTTGAGCAGCCGACTTGTTCCTGAAGGACTGTTCGACGCTCATAGCAGCGTTGGGGGAGGTTACATGACAGCCTGATGTGCTGGCTACGAGGCACACAAAAGTCTGCCCATCTCGCACCGCTAGTCCACGTAACACAAATCAGCTAGTTGTGGCATTTTGTATAGGGACCCCTAGTGTCACTACATCGACACAACGTTGAGTGAGTGACAGATAGGGAACGTCCTGATTACTTTCGTAACCTCCGTTCCCTGATGGAGGGAATGAGATGTTGTGTCCCTCTTGCCACAATGCTGAACTACCCGCTGAAATGGCCAGGACCTGGTCTCGGCTCCTCAGCACAAAACCTGAATGAGTGGTTGCATACCAGCTCCTTTTATACCCGTATGTCTGGGGGAGTGGTATGCAAATTGAGTGTGATTTTGACTGTGTGTGCTTTTGTGTGTGTGTTTGTGTGTGTGTGTGTGTGAGTGAGTGCGAGTGTGTGTGTGTGCGAGTGTGTGTGTGCGAGTGTGTGTGTGCGAGTGCGTGTGTGTGCGTGTGTGTGTGTGTGTTTGTGGGCAGGTTTAAGTGGTTTACGAGGACTTTTTTTTAGGTTACAAACTGGTAATTACAAGGGTATTATGCTATAAATGTGGTTTATGAGGACATTTCTAGTGTCCCCATAATTCAAATCATTTAAAAAACATACTAAATGATGTTTTATTGAAAATGTAAAAATGCAGAACGTTTTTTGTGAGGGTTAGGTTTAGGGGTAGGGTTAGGGTTAGGGGATAGAATCTATAGTTTGTACAGTATAAAAACCATTATGTCTATGGAGAGTCCTCATTAAACATGAAAACCCAACATGTGTGTGTGAGTGTGTGTGTGTGTGTCTGTCTGTGTGTGTGTCCGTTTGTGTGTGTGTCTGTGTGTGTCTGTGTGTGTGTGTGTGTGTGCATGAGCTGAATCTAATGTGAAGGAATGTTGTTGCAGTAAAGTATCCTGCAGTGTTTTGTTCCTCCATCATGAAGGATGGAGCATTGCAGAACAGACAGAGTGAATCTACACACTGTACGAGAATAGGAATTTAATGCATTCTTCAAGTGGACTTGTAATTACAAATTCGAGCAGTAATGTTGTTTAACAGCGGGAAACTCTGATGACTGAGTTGGATGGAAAATAATGATTTAAAATATTAGAAAATGGCTTTTGTCTCTCCATGTTTGTGGCAGAACAGATGTCAGTAGGAAAGCTTGATGGTGTCAGTAACAATAACGTTACGTGCATTGTTGTGAGGTGAGTGGAGGCGAGCAGATGCATTTCAGTTCATTCCTATGGAGCCTGAGCATTGAGAATGATTGAGAATATCAAAAAAGTTGAGAAATGCTCAATTTTATGCAAATAAGGAGAAAAAAGCTCCAGGCATCAGCCAATCACTGTGAGGTGAAAGCAGTGACGTCTGTCATAAACACTTAAAAATCTGACAATAGTGTTGCAGTTTCTGCTGGATTCAGTGTTCAATATCCATTCAGACTTCAAATGAAGATAATGTTCAGCACTTAAAGATTGTGTTATTGTGCTTGTGTGTTTCTCTGCAGTTGTGTCACAGATTAGTGTGTTTTAATGGTGTATTCTGATCAATAACTCTCCAGTGGATTACAGATTACATTTGTTATTGGTTCATGGTAGCATTAGACATCAGTGTCTGTTGTTTACTGCTGGTGTTTATTGATCGATCAGGCTGCTGCACTGTGTGTCTTCACCTGAGGAACACACACACAACACACACACACTCACACACACACGCACACACTCTCACACACACACAGCAGTGGTCACAGGAAGCATGTTGATTATGTATGGCTGAGAATGAGCAGCTCCGTCAACACATGCGCTACTTCCAGTTGATGATGACAGCACAATTTATAATCTGAGATACTAAAGCTAGCGATAACCACATCAAAATATATCAAATGAACTCACACTGATGTTCATATGATGAGGTACACTTTCTTTTTAAAATGGCTAGTTTACATTTTCCACTATTCCATTTACATACAGTTAATGATAATAATAATAATAATAATAATAATAATAATAATAATAGTAATAATAATAATAATAAATGTTTATTTTATATAGCGCCTTTCTGGGTACTCAAGGCCACTTTACAATTCAGAGAGACACAATGACAGAGATAACAAGGTTATACACATTTCACACAACAATATCACATGGAGTAACAACTAATGATGATGTGTTATTTTCTCGCTTATTATGTTTATTAACTTTATTCTCATAAAAGAGTTTCAGATCTTCACATATATTCTATACGATACAGATCATACCTGCACAACATTCACATCTCATTCAAAACACTCCAAAGGAATTAGTTATTATTGTTTATGATCACATACAGGTAGGGATATGCACAAGTAATTAAATAATCGAGTAATCATTCTGCTGCAACTAGTCGACTATTAAAAACACTACTTGAATATCACTAATTGATTTCACTTTGCACATTTGCTCCTGTAGGCAACACTGAATAATACTGTACTTTCCCTCTGAATCTCAAATCATGCAGTTACAGTTGAGTCCACTGGGGGGAACTGTGGATGTGTGTCGTCCAGGTGTTGGATGAGAGAAAAAGATATGATGGTGTCTTTGGTGTGTGAAGTCAAGTGTTGCAATACTTAATATTATGTTATTAATAATATGTAATATTTTGATTCTTATTGAACTATTTACTGTACTGATATTTTTTTATTTTTATTTTTTATTTTTTTATATAATAAAAGTATACCAACGGACAAGGATCTGCATTTATAGTGGAAAGAAAAAGTGAAGTGGTACAAGAAACTCTGAAGCTGATCAGACCAGTATGTGTTTATGTGCGTTAAATCTCTGAATACAGACAGTGCATTTTATAAAAGACAACTTTCACCACTTCTGAATAGTAACATGTTTTTATGTAGACTTTATATAAGTTTATATATGTACATTACTCTAATGCCATCAGTATTGTTTTTATGTAAGCTCTGTGCAAATGTTTTCATGTTTCACTGTTGCTACTGGTGCCTAGCTCGAGTCTGTGTTTGTGTGTGTGCGTGTTTGTTTTTGTGTGTTTGTGTGTATGTGTTTGTGTGTGTGTGTGATTTTGAGTGTGTGTACTTTTGTGTCTGTGTGTTTTTGTGTGCGTGTGTTTGTTTGTGTGTGCATGTTTGTGTGTCTCTGTGTGTGTGTGTGTGTTTGTGTGTGTGTGTGTATGTGTGCATTTGTTTTTGTGTGTTTGTGTGTGTGTTCATGTTTGTTTGTGTATGTGTGTGTGTGTGTGTGTGTGTGTGTGTGTGTGTGTGTGTGTGTATGTGCGTGTTTGTGTGTGTGTGTTGTGGTGGAATGATCCACCCTCCGGCTCGTCATCGTCGCCCTGCCTCTTAGGGCTGCCCTTCAGCCATGTAGTTGGGCAGGAGAGCAAGAAGAGGTGCATAATTAATAAGCCTCATTCTGACAGCGGTGGATGAAGCACACCTGATGTGAATAAAGCTTCATCACCGCTGTCTTTAAAACGCAGAGCGCACCTCTTCTCGGTGATCCGGCTTCAAATCTCCATGTGTGCAAACACTGGCATCCTCGCACGCCCAGGACCAGAGCTGGGATGGTTCAAACGAGTTGATGTGCCACCGGACCCGCTCCTTGGACCCCCGGATGGATTAAATGAGTCGCCGGGGGAGAACAGCACACGTCACGGCCGACATGCTAGAGGCCTGCCGCGGGCCTGGGAAGTCAGGCCGCCAAGGACACCACCGCCCCTCATGCCGTGGACCCTGGAGGGGCGCATGTGTGGCCGACGGACCCAGCTCATGCCTGGGCCATTCCAAAGACACTACCCCGCTCTTCACGGAGCCCCGTCTCACCACGAGGATGCCAGATTCCCCCTTTGTTATGAACACTATTCCCCCTGGACACTTTATTATTGCCCTTTTATGGACATGTTATTTTTATTATTATTTCCAATAAATGCCTGGTGGAGAATGCGGGCACTTTTGTGGGCAGAGACGGCACAGTTGGGCACCAACAGTGACGTCACTCTTCCTCTTATTCGCCGGTTAGTTGGAAAGCTTGGAGTGGGACAGAGAAAACATGGGGACGGCCTCCTAGCTGCAGCAAAAGAGTAAGTGGCATTTAATCCACCCCTCCGGCTCGTCCTCGTCACCCTGGCTCTTAGGGCCGCCCTTCAGCCAGGCTCACAATGGGAGTTGGGCAGGAGAGCGAGAAGAGGTGCATAATTAATAAGCCTTGTTCTGACAGTGGTGGATGAAGCACACCTGATGTGAATAATGCTTCATCACCGCTGTCTTTAAAACGCAGAGCACACCCGTTCTCGGGGAGCTGGCTTCAAATCTCCATGTGTGCACACACTGGCATCCTCGCACGCCCAGGACCAGAGCTGGGAGGGTTTGGACGAGTGGATGTGCTGCCAGTCCCGCTCCTCGGACCCCCGGACAGATAAAATGAGCTGCAGGGGGAGAAAAGAACACATCGTGGCCGACGGGCTAGAGGCCGGGCTGCCTTCCCCTCTCACCTGCCGCGGGCCTGGGTAGTCAGGCTGCCAAGGACGCCACCACCCTTCATGCCATGGACCCTGGAGGGGAGCGCATGTGGCCGATGGACCCAGCTCATGCCTGGGCCATTCCAAAGACACTATCCCGCCCTTCATGGAGCCCCGTCTCACCGCGAGGCTGCTAGATTCCCCCTTTGTTATGAACACTATTCCCACTGGACACTTTATTATTCCCCTTTTATGGACATGTTATTTTTATTATTATTTCCAATAAATGCCTCTCCGAGGCTTGACACTCACCCACTGTGTCAGTTTCTTGCTCAACCTGCCACAGTGTGTTTGTGTGCATGTGTGTCTGTGTGTTTGTGTGTGTTTGTGTTTGTGTGCATGTTTGTGTTGTGTTTGTGTGCATGTTTGTGTTTGTGTGTGTTTCTCTCTGTGTGTATGTCTCTGTGTTTGTGTGTGTGTCTGTGTCTGTGTGCGTGTGTGCGTGCTTGTGTGTATGTGTGTGTGTGTGTGTGTGTGTGTATGGGTGTTATCAGGTACTGACGTCAAACACACTTTCATTCTTTGTAGATTTATATTATTTTATCCATACACTCTGAACCCTCTAACCCTCTTCATTCCTTTACATGCTCTCTCTTTCTCTCTCTCTCTTTCTTTTATTCGCTCTCTCTTTTCTTCTCTCACAGAAGCTAGAAGTGAACCACTGTGACTCACTGACCATATATGGACATCCTGAAACTGTTTTCACCCCTCTGAGTATCTGTCTCTCTCTTTTTGATTCATATTCCAGCAGCTCTATCGGCTTGATCAAACACATTGATGTTGCATATAAATTATATATACACTCAATTAATCACATATACATAAGTTAATATATATTGCAGTGTATAATTTATATACTTTAGGGTTAGAGTATAAAATAGTATTGAAAATATATGAATATTTTAAAAAATAAATATATATATAAATATGTACATTACATTATATTAAATGTTATATATTCACATTATCAAAAACAGTTTATGTATCAGTAACATTATAAACACATACATGCACACACATTTAAAGTGCATTAAAAGACAGTAACACTGTAGTAAATTAACTGTGATATATTTTCAGAACCGATGGTTATATGTTTGTCAGGGTTTATTCACAGTGAAGTGTGCAAGACAGAAGTTCAGTTATATTCTAACTGTTTGAGAAACTAAAACTGGCCGAGGACAGACAGAGAGAGAGAGAGAGACAGATAGAGACAGACAGACAAACAGACAGACAGACAGACAGACAGATAGAGCCGTCTTACAGTCCTGCAGTACTGTCATTGAGTCTCTAGAGGGTGCTGTGGCACTGTGTGTGTGTGTTTGTGTGTGTCTGTGTCTGTGTGTGTGTGTGTGTGTGTGTGTGTGTGTTTGTGTTTGTGTGTGTGTGTGTTTGTGTTTGTGTGTGTGTGTGTTTGTGTGTATACATGTTTATACTACATTAGGGGACCAAATGTCCCCACAAGGATGGTAAAACCTGAGATCACCTACATTGTGGGGCCCAGCCAGCGGTCCCCACAAGGGAAATGGCATATTAAATGATGTTTTTTTGAAAATGTGCGGGTTAGGTGTAGGGTTAGGGTTAGGGGATAGAAATTATCGTTAGATCTGTATAAAATCCATAAAATGCATGGAAGTCTATGGAGAATCCCCACAATGATATAAAAACAACTTTGTGTTTGTATGTGTGTGTGTGTGTGTGTGTGTGTGTGTGTGTGTGTGTGTGTGTGTGTGTGTGTGTGTGTGTGACATTTTCAGGAACACTACATTATTTAAAAAATAATTTTATTTGAAAAGATTACTCCTAAACTACCAAGAAATTATATATTCCCACTTCAGGCCCAAAGTATCGGGACCGTAACCACCATAATCATTGAGGGATTATGTAAAGGGATGCATCTCAACACTCTCATCAGTGATAAATGGAGTTAATTAACAGAGATTCGGGAGGAGCATGTTCATTTTAATCTGACAAATCACAGCGTGCGAGTAGGAGTATATAAGCCGCTACTTACCTGCTTCCTGTGACAACTCTCCTGACATGACAGTCTTTCCAGCATTCGGTCCCGCAAACATTGCCCACAAACAGACCCAGGCAGTCAGATCATCGAATGCAACTTCGCTGCAAAGCATTTGCCTTCATCAGAACAGCTCTTCCATCCAAACAATCTCGTTATTCAACAGAAGCTGCCACAGCAGCTCACTATTTTCAGACATCGTAATATTGCGGCTGCCAATTTAACGCAGTAGGTGGTTTTTCTACTCTGCCTTTCTTCCCTTCTAACCATTACTCACTGAAGAAGATCCAATTGCATCGAGGCTGCCTCCGCAAAACTGGCCACTGCTTTACCGTATACCAGTGCTACGTTTCATAAGGCTGTGCTCCGGTCCTTTCATCGTATCTGTCCCCATTCATTCCCACGCACCTGGTTGTTTTATTCCCATTCTAGCACACAGGTGGTTCCTCTTAGCTTAATTGTAGTGCTTCAGCTGTCTCCTCTCACTCTCTCGCAACTCCTGAGAAAACTCCTCATGCACTGGAGTTCTAAGAGCCCAGTGTGAAAGCTGGAGGAGCTGAAAACGCAGCGCCAGCTGATGCCTGGGCTCTGATTCTCCAGGGATCAAGTGGATTATCTCCTCCTCACAAAACTATCGCCATGTGATGCATTACCTATGCAAAATGTATATTGTACAGCAGGTGGCAGTCATACTCCTAGGGAGTGAATTGCCACAAGTGAATCCTTCAATAATGATCAAAAGTCCATTTCGGTATGCAGCGCAGAGCCAAAAGCTCTTTTTTTCCCTCAGATCATTTTATGCTGTTTTTCACATTGTTTATTGATGTGTATTTACCAGCAAATTTCTCCTGCAGAGCCAAAAGCGCTTTTTTCTCAGATCATTTTATGCAGTTTTTTTCCTCATTGTTTATTAAAATGTATTTCCCAACACATTTCTCCTGCATTTCAGTATGCAGTGCAGAGCCAAAGCTCTTTATTTCTCAGATAATTTTTGCTGTTGGTCAGGAGTCAGGTAAGTGCTTCGATGTCCCTGGACTCAGCAAGGCCATGGGGCTTGAGTCCCCTCGATGTGGCACCTTGAGCTCCACCCTGCCGCGAGGCCCCACCCGCCGGTACGTCCGACGTGATCATTCCCTTGGTCCCCCTCACCCGGAGTTTGGGCGCGTGGCTCGCGCTTTCCAACTCGTCGCGATGGCTGACCCGGACCGTCCGACTCGTCTACGCGATTTGGTTCGCCAGGCGCCTGCCCAGGTTCAGCGGCATCCGCTTCACCTTGGTGAAGGGCGAGAACACCGCTACCTTGCGTGCGCAGATCGCGACCCTTCTGCGCAAGGGCGCGATAGAGCCTGTCCCTCCAGCCGAGATGAAGAAAGGGTTCTACAGCCCTTACTTTATTGTACTGAATAAAGGCGGTGGACCTGCGAGTACTGAACCGGCACACAGCCGCCGGCTCCTGGACTGGCCCACGGCTGCATTGGCACATCAACTGCCTAGAGTTGTTGGCAGTACTGCTCGCCCTGCGGAGGTTCCGGCCATTGTGCACGTGTTGGTCCGGATGGACAACACAGCGATGGTAGCGTACATCAACCATCAAGGCGGTCTACGCTCCTGTTGCATGTCACAACTCACCCGCCGTCTCCTCCTCTGGAGTCAGCAGCGCCTCAAGTCGCTGCAAGCCACTCACATCCCGGGCGACCTCAACACCGCGGCAGACGCACTGTCACAACAGGTTATGCTCAGAGGAGAGTGGAGTCTTCGGTATAAACGAGCTGGCACACAGCTGGCACCCTGGACTATGCAAGTATGTGTTTCCCCCAGTGAGCCTACTTGCACAGACCCTGTGCAAGGTCAGGGAGGACGAGGAGCAGGTCATCCTAGTAGCACCCTACTTGCCCACCCATGACATGGTTCTCGGATCTCACGCTCCTCGCGACAGCCCCCCCCATGGCAAATTCCCCTGAGGAAGGACCTTCTTTCTCAGGGACGGGGCACCATCTGGCACCAGCGACCAGATGTCTGGAATCTCCACGTCTGGCCCTTGGAAGGGACATGGAAGACCTAAGTGACCTACTACCCGAGGTGGCTGTATGCCTTGAAGTGCCATCTGTTCGCTAAGTGGTGTTCTTCCCGACGCAAAGACCCCCAGAGATGCGCAGTCAGATCAGTGCTTTCCTTGCTGCAGGAGAGGCTGGTGGGGTGGCTGTCCCCCTCCACCTTGAAGGTGTATGTAGCCGCTATTTCGGCTCATCTCAATGCAGTAGATGGTAAGTACTTGGGGAAGCACGACTTGATCATCAGGTTCCTGAGAGGCACTAGGAGGTTGAATCCCTCCAGACCATGCCTCGTCCCCTCGTTGGACCTCTCTGTAGTCCTTCGGGGTCTACGGGGAGCTCCCTTTGAGACCTTGGAGTAAGCTGAGCTTAAGGCACTCTCTTTGAAGACTGCCCTCCTGACTGCGCTTACTTCCATCAAGAGGGTAGGGGATCTGCAGGCGTTCTCTGTCAGCGAATCGTGCCTGGAGTTCAGTCTGGGAACTCTTACGTGATCCTGAGACCCCAACCGGGCTATGTGCCCAAGGTTCCCATGACCCCTTTTAGGGATCAGGTGGTGAACCTGCAAGGAGGAACCAGGAGGAGGCAGACCCAGCCTTGGCGTTGCTGGGTTTGGTGCGAGCTTTACGCATCTATTTGGTCGCACGCAGAGCTTTAGAAGCTCCGAGCAGCTCTTTGTCTGTTTGGTGGACAGTGGAAAGGAAGCGCTGTCTCCAAACAGAGGATCGCCCACTGGGTCATTGATGCCATTGTGATGGCATATCAGGCTCAGGACGTGCCACCCCCTGCTGGGTAACGAGCCCACTCTACCAAGAGTGTGGCGGCCTCCTGGGCCCTGGCCAGTGGTGCCTCTTTGGCAGACATCTGCAGAGCAGCAGGCTGGGCATCACCCAACACCTTTGCGAGGTTCTACAATCTCCGGGCTGAGCCAGTCTCGTCCCGTGTATCGGCAGGCATGAGCAGGTAAGTTCCGGGACAGCTGGCCAGGTGTACATCTTGCGCATAGCATCTTTCCCCTCCTTCGAGGTGAAGATGTGCGCTCTTGACTCTCAGTCGTTTTCACAGACTGTGATCCCTGGATGACTTTTCTCCTTGATTTTATGGAGAAACTCGCTGCCGGCCCAGTATGTGTGCTAATGAGCCCTTGTATTGTGGTAGGTGCTCCACATGTGCTGGTTCCCTGAAGGCAACCCTATGTGATATCTTCCGCAAAATCGTTTCCCAGTCGGTAAACTGCATCTTCCTTGGGCAGAGGTCCTGCTGCCCCTGGTCGCCATGCTTTGTAGAAACTCCTCCCCCTTCGGGTAGGACCTACCATGGGACCTCTCCACATGAAATACTTCTGACAAGACTCGGTAAGGCCATGTGACGTACAGTGGTGTGAAAAAGTGTTTGCCCCCTTCCTGATTTCTTATTTTTTTGCATGTTTGTCACACTTAAATGTTTCAGATCATCAAACAAGTTTAAATATTAGTCAAAGATAACACAAGTAAACACAAAATGCAGTTTTTAAATGAAGGTTGTTATTATTAAGGGAAAACTAAATCCAAACCTACATGGCCCTGTGTGAAAAAGTGATTGCCCCCTAAACCTTATAACTGGTTGGGCCACCCTTAGCAGCAACAACTGCAATCAAGCGTTTGCGATAACTTGCAATGAGTCATTTACAGCGCTGTGGAGGAATTTTGGCCCACTCATCTTTGCAGAATTGTTGTAATTCAGCCATATTGGAGGGTTTTCGAGCATGAACTGCCTTTTTAAGGTCATGCCACAGCATCTCAATAGGATTCAGGTCAGGACTTTGACTAGGCCACTCCAAAGTCTTCATTTTGTTTTTCTTCAGCCATTCAGAGGTGGACTTGCTGGTGTGTTTTGGATTATTGTCTTGCTGCAGAACCCAAGTTCGCTTCAGCTTGAGGTCACGAACAGATGGCCGGACATTCTCCTTCAGGATTTTTTGGTAGACAGCAGAATTCATGGTTCCATTTATCACAGCAAGTCTTCCAGGTCCTGAAGCAGCAAAACAGCCCCAGACCATCACACTACCACCACCATATTTTACTGTTGGTATGATGTTCTTTTTCTGAAATGTGGTGTTACTTTTACACCAGATGTAAGGGGACACACACCTTCCAAAAAGTTCAACTTTTGTCTCGTCAGTCCACAGAGTATTTTCCCAAAATTCTTGGGGATCATCAAGATGTTTTCTGGCAAAAATGAGACGAGCCTTAATGTTCTTTTTGCTCAGCAGTGGTTTTCGTCCTGGAACTCTGCCATGCAGGCCATTTTTGCCCAGTCTCTTTCTAATGGTGGAGTCATGAACACTGACCTTAACTGAGGCAAGTGAGGCCTGCAGTTCTTTGGATGTTGTTGTGGGGTCTTTTGTGACCTCTTGGATGAGTCGTCGCTGTGCTCTTGGGGTAATTTTGGTTGGCCGGCCACTCCTGGGAAGGTTCACCACTGTTCCATGTTTTTGCCATTTGTGGATAATGGCTCTCACTGTGGTTCTCTGGAGTCCCAAAGCTTTAGAAATGGCTTTATAACCTTTTCCAGACTGATAGATCTCAATTACTTTCTTTCTCATTTGTTCCTGAATTTCTTTGGATCTCGGCATGATGTCTAGCTTTTGAAGATCTTTTGGTCTACTTCACTTTGTCAGGCAGGTCCTATTTAAGTGATTTCTTGATTGAGAACAGGTGTGGCAGTAATCAGGCCTGGGTGTGGCTAGAGAAATTGAACTCAGGTGTGATAAACCACAGTTAAGTTATGTTTTAACAGGTGGGGCAAACACTTTTTCACACAGGGCCATGTAGGTTTGGATTTTGTTTTCCCTTAATAATAACAACCTTCATTTAAAAACTGCATTTTGTGTTTACTTGTGTTATCTTTGACTAATATTTAAACTTGTTTGATGATCTGAAACATTTAAGTGTGACAAACTTGCAAAAAAATAAGAAATCAGGAAGGGGGCAAACACTTTTTCACACCACTGTATGTCCACTCAAAATACCCCCCCCTTTTTGGGTGGGGTGTGGTCTCCGTGGTATCTTTCCCTTGGGAGGGACACCCCCCGACGTGTACACTTATGGCTCCCAGTCTGTTAAAAAAGAGGAAAAGCGGCCTCGGCTGGGCTAGCCTGTCCCTATTTGTTGGGCAGTCTACTTGTTCCTGAAGGACTGTTCGATGCTCATAAGAGTGTTGGGGGAGGTTACGTGATGGCCTGGTGTGCTAGCTATGAGGCACACAGCGGTCTGCCCATCTCGCACCGCCAGTCCACGTAACACAGTTCAGGTAGTTGTGCTGTTTTGTATAGGGATCCCTAGTGTCACTACATTGACACAACGTCGAGTGACAGATAGGGAACGTCATGGTTACTTTCGTAACCTCCGTTCCCTGATGGACGCTGAACTACCCGCTGAAATGGCCAGGACCTAAGAAACAAAGAAAAAAATGAAATGACCCCTGTCCAAAAGTCTGCATACCCTTAGTTCTTAATACTGTGTATTGCCTCCTTTAGCATCAATGACAGTGTGCAGTCTTTTGTAATAGTTGTCTATGAGGCCCCAAATTCTTGCAGGTGGTATAGCTGCCCATTCGTCTTGGCAAAATGCCTCCAGGTCATAAAAAAGTCTTTGGTCATCTTGCATGAACCACACGTTTGAGATCTCCCCAGAGTGGCTCAATGATATTAAGGTCAGGAGACTGTGATGGCCACTCCAGAACCTTCACCTTTTTATGCTGTAACCACTGGAGGGTCAACTTGGCCTTGTGCTTAGTGTCATTGTCATGCTGGAAAGTCCAAGGGCGTCCCATGTGCAGCTTTTGTGCAGAAGAATGCAAATTGTCTGCCAGTATTTTCTGATAACATGCTGCATTCAACTTGCCATAAATTTTCACAAGATTCCCCTTGCCTTTAGAGCTCACACACCCCCAAAACATCAGTGAGCCACCACCATGCTTCACAGTGGGGATGGTATTCTTTTCACTATAGGCCTTGTTGACCCCTTTCCAAACATAGCGCTTATGGTTGTGACCATAAAGCTTTATTTTGGTCTCATCACTCCAAATTACAGTGTGTCAGAAGCTGTGAGGCGTGTCAAGGTGTTGTCGGGTATACTGTAACCGGGCTTTTTTGTGGCATTGGTGCAGTAAAGGCTTCTTTCTGGCAACTTGACCGTGCAGCTCATTTTTGTTCAAGTATCGTCGTATTGTGCTCCTTGAAACAACCACACCGTCTTTTTCCAGAGCAGCCTGTATTTCTCCTGAGGTTACCTGTGGGTTTTTCTTTGTATCCTGAACAATTCTTCTGGCAGTTGTGGCTGAAATTTTTCTTGGTCTACCTGACCTTGGCTTGGTATCAAGAGATCCCCGAATTTTCCACTTCTTAATAAGTGATTGAACAGTACTTTGGATATCTTTTTATATCCTTTTCCATCTTTATAAAGTTCCATTACCTTGTTACGCAGGTCTTTTGACAGTTCTTTTCTGCTACCCATGGCTCAGTATCTAGCCTGCTCAGTGCATCCACATGAGAGCTAACAAACTCATTGGCTATTTATACACAGACACAATTGCAATTTAAAAAGCCACAGGTGTGGGAAATTAACCTTTAATTGCCATTTAAATCTGTGTGTGTCACCTTGTGTGTCTGTAACAAGGCCAAACATTCAAGGGTATGTAAACTTTTGATCAGGGCCAATTGGGTGATTTCTGTTCTGTTTGGGTGATAATAAATGGCTTCATATGATCACTATCGTTAAATAAAAGACTTTTTTTGTTTTTTTGCATGATCAGTCATATTTTCAAAATCAATGCCAAAATTTCACAATGTCTGCCAGGATATGCAAACTTTTGAGCACAAACATAAAGGTAATACATTTACGTATTCCTAACTAACCATTTGCTCCCCCCACAGGTAAGTACAAACTAACCTTTGCTTCCCTTACAAGTGTTGAAAAATGTATGAAGTCATTTGTGCCCTACTTGATACCGCAGCAACAGTGCCCCACCTGACACTGCCGCAGCAGTGCCCCATCCATGCCAAATGTAATTAAGTCATGTATTCCTATCTAACTACTTGCTTCCCCTACAGACGTACATTATGTTTATCTTAACTAACCTTTGGCTTCCCTTGCAGGTGTGTAGTTATTTTTATTTTCTCCATAGGCACTTTCAATTCTTAAGTTCCATGAATTTAAGACCCCACAGGAGCCCCCTTTACCATGCCCACAAGTATTCAATCCACTGCGGCAACAGTACTTTAAACTCCACTCCCGCAGGAGGCCAACTTACTCTACAGCCGAAGCAGCATTTTACCATGCTTCCGCTGAAGCCTTTTGTCTTCGCTTCTCAGCAGCTGCAATGAGCATTACAGGAGTTCATTTCCTGTTCTTTTCAAGCACCATATTTCACTGTCCCTGGGTAGACTTTGAGTGAGGCTACCTCTGCAAGCCAGCTGATCTGACAGTATACCTATGGTAGATGAAAAATACCAATGGTACAGTCCCCTACAGTCCCCTATAGCCACATAAAGGTCCTTCGTCCAAACCTTCCACCCAAATCAAAATCACTTTATTGTCACATAACCATATACACAAGTGCAACAGTGGGTGAAAGTCACCCAAAGCAGGCCCTCGCGCAAGGTTGCCTCCGAAAGCCGGCTGTTCCAATGCAGTTTTACCATGATCTAGCACTTCTGTCAACCTTCGATTTGGCATTTTCCTTCACCCAATTTGGGGGGTTAATATATTGCGCTTAATAATGGTTCCACTACAGCATATTACCCATTTCACCATTCATTTCATTCCTAAACCATTTTAAAGGTATTTAACCAGATACCACCAAAGGCTATCTGAGCGGCATCATTTTTCCATAAATCAATATTCAGCAAGTCCACCCCAGCAATCAATAACCCCCAAATTTCTCTGCTCATTAAATGCTCAGACACCAGAATGACTCTAACCATCGATATCTTAACAAAATGCCTAACCACCTCTGCCTTGGTTACCATACAGTAAACACAGCTTGCACGCTCGATGCTACATTTATCCTAGCCTTTTTGGCTTTCTGCATTGCTCAGAAATCACTGTCAATACACAATTCGATCCCAACTTTTATCCCACCCTCTCAGACCAAAAGCACCTCAAATCAGTCCTCCTCTAATCTGGCATCTCAGCAAACAACAAATTCAATCTCTTGGTTGTTAGTCCTCAGATGCATATCACAGCTACATCAGATCTAATCGTTTCCACATAAGGAAAGCTCATCAATCACTAATTGGCTAATCCCCTAATCAGTACCACCTGTCTGTATCGCTCATCGCACCACCTGCCAACGTCTCGCTACTTCTACACGCATACGCTCGTATTTCTTTGCGCAGGTGCGTACAGATGCATACGTGTGTCTTTGTGCATGCGCATACATACATATATATATATATATATATATATATATATATATATATATATATATATATATATACCAGGGTCCTCGAGTTTGAATCGCAGTAAGAGGCCTTCCCGTTCGAATGCGGCGATGAGCCCACCCAAATTCACACGTATAGCGGGCTCCCCCTTTCGAAGCACTGAGTGGGCTTTTCCGTTCGGATGCAGAGTAGACCCGCATTCGGATGCATGCTGGGCTTACCCGTTCAAATGCTGTGAGCTAAACCACTCTTTCTTAAGAGAAGTCTCCCTTTCGAATCGCAGTGTGAGCACTCCCATTTGAACGCAGCGTGAGCCAATTCTCGTTCTCACTTTCCCGATTCGATTGCTTGCTGGGCTTACCTCTTTGAATTCTGTGAGCTAAACCTCTATCTCTTAACAGCCGTCTCCTGTTCGAATTGCAGTGTGAGCCCTCCCTTTCGAACACAGCACGAGATAATTCACGTTCTCACCTTCCCCGTTCGATTGCTTGCTGGGCTTACCTGTTCAAATGCCGTGAGCTAAACCTCTCTCTTTAGAGCAGTCTCCCATTCGAATTGCAGTGTGAGCCCTCCCTTTTAAACGCAGCGTGAGCCAACTCTTGTTTTAACCTTCCCCATTTTGAATGCCATGAGCCCATCCACTTCTATGATGAGTGGTGTTTCCCCGTTCGAATCGAAGTGTAGCCCCTCTCGACCAGCCATCATAGAAGTATGCACCTTCAAACAAATGTGTAAAGCACACCCTCAACATAGCTTTTTGGGGGGAAGAACAACATTTTCAGGAGTATCCACTAAGCCAATTTACCATATAGAATTGTCACCTTTTTGGGGGCGATCAGCACTCGAGTTGAGTCTCGAGTTCCGAGCCCTCCAGTATACGGACAGCAAACTAAATAAACAAATAAATAAGTTTACTTCTATACAAGATTACATTAACATATGAACTACTGAAAAAAATATGGGGGTTTCAATGGCCGATTCTTAAAATATTACACCAAACATACTGTATGTGCTTATTATTCCAACATTTTGACATAAAACACACCTGTCCTTATAAAGGCAGATGACCCAAAATCACTTTCTTTACCTGAAATGAATTTAAAATGAAATATGTTTTCTTTGTGTCACATTCTTTCTTTTTGAGTACAACTCAACATGTTACACTTCACAAAAACACTCTGTGAAGAGAGTTGTGCTGAGACAGTTGCTCACATAGAAACAGACAGTTTATCCTTCTGCAAACAAACAACAAACAAACAAACACACTCCAGGTCAAATACAAAAGTAAACAACTCTGAATCTGCTCCGTCTGCAGTGAGATTCAGTCGTCTTTACCAGACCACAGCAAACACTGAAATCACACGAGACGTTGGAGATTCTTGTTTTACTTTTCCTGGCAATACATGGTGAACATTATTGATTTATCAGCCAGTCAGTGCTGTTGATCATGTCGCTGGATCTCTTAAAGTCTCATGAAACTGATCATTGATGTTGTGCAGTTTGTGTGCACTGAAGCATATTACTCCAATCCTCAGGTCTTTACACTGGTTTCCAATTACATTTAGAATTGTTTTAAAGTACTATTACTCGTTTATGAATCACTCAATGGCTTCGAACCTAAATACATTGCAGATATGCTTGTTGAATATAAACCTAACAGACCTCTTAGATCATTAGGATCAAGTCAGTTAGACATACAGGGGGTTCACTCAAAACAAGGTGAGACAGTGTTTAGCTATTTTGCCACCCGCAGCTGGAACCAGCTTCCAGAAGAGGTCAGATGTGCTCCAACAATAGCCACTTTCAAATCCAGACTGAATACACATCTGTTTAACTGTGCATTTTCTGACTGATCACTGTGCTGGACTTACTGATTGCACTGCATCATTTTATTTCTGTATTCTTTTCCTTTTTTATTCATTTTCTTTTTAATTAATTTTAATCATTATAACCTTTTATAAAATTTATTTTTTATTACTTTTTATTCTTATTTCATGTTCTTAATTTAATTTTTTATTTATGTTATGTATCTTGTATTTTCTTTATTATTTTTATGTAAAGCATTTTGAATTACCATAGTGTGTAAAATGTGCTATATAAATAAACTTGCTTGCCACTGTTTTTCAGACGAAACTGACTGTTGATGTTGTGCAATCTGTCTGGGATCATATCTTCTAATCTGACTTAGCAACAGTTGATTTTCTCCCCTTTTCTCCCCAATTTGGAATGCCCAATTCCCAATGCACTGTAAGTCCTCGTGGTGGCGTAGGGACTCAATCTGGGTGGCGTAGGATGAATCTCAGTTGCCTCCACATCTGAGACCGTCAATCCGCGCATCTTATCATGTGGCTTGTTGAACGCGTTACTGTGGAAACATAGTGCATGTGGAGGCTTCACGCTATTCTCCACGGCATCCATGCACAACTCACCACGCGCCCCACTGAGAGCGAGAACCACATTATAGCGACCACGAGGAGGTTACCCCATGTGACTCTACCCTCCCTAGCAACCGGGCCAATTTGGTTGCTTAGGAGACCTGGCTGGAGTCACTCAGCATGCCCTGGATTCGAACTTGTGACTACAGGTGTGGTAGTCAGCGTCTTTACTCGCTGAGCCAACCACGCCCCCGCTTAGCAGCAGTTGTAAAGCACAGGAATAATCATACAGTTAGATGAGACAGACAGTGTTGTGTTTCTGCAGTTAAACATAATGAGCTGCAGACGCACTCGACTCATTTCACAAAACAAACACACAGTAAATGCACACTTCAGAAGAGTGTCAGTCCTCTACACAGATTTGTCTCAAGAGTCTCTTTGTGACATCAAAGATTCCAACCTGTCTGCTGCAACACACAAGGACAAACATCCTGGTTACTTTCGTAACCTCCGTTCCCTTATGGGGGAATGAGACATTGTGTCCGTCTTGCCACAACACTGAACTACCCGCTGAAATGGCCAGGACCTGGTCTCGGCTCCTCAGCACAAAACCTGAATGAGTGGTTGCATACCAGCTCCTTTTATACCCGTATGTCTGGGGGAGTGGCATGCAAATTCCACTCGCCAATTCTCATTGGCCTTTTTTCAAAAAAGCAGAGGTGTTTGGGGCTCTCAAGAGTGACCCCTAGTGTCACTACATCGACACAACGTCGAGTGAGTGACAGATAGGGAACTTCCTGTCATCAACACTGTTATGTTGTGTTTTACTGTTTGTTGTTCAAGAATATTTATCTCTGTACATGCACACACACACACACACACACACACACACACACACACACACACACACACACACACACACACACACACACACACACACACACACGTTGGTGCAGCTATCATTATGAGGACTCTCCATAGACATAATGATTTTTATACTGTACAAACTATAGATTCTATCCCCTAACCCTAACCCTACCCCTAAACCTAACCCTCACAAAAAACTTTCTGCATTTTTACATTTTCAATAAAACATCGTTTAGTATGTTTTTTTTAAGTGATTTGAATTATGGGGACACTAGAAATGTCCTCATAAACCACATTTGTAGCATAAATGGAGTTAATTAACAGGTTCAGGAGGAGCATGTTAATCTTAATCAGACAAATCACAGCCCGAGAGTAGGAGTATATTAGCCGCTGCTTACCTGCTTCCTGTGACAACTCTCCTAACATCCCACCTCCACCCCATCTCCACCTATTCTCTAGATTCATTATTTATCTAAATAAGTAAAGTCTGGGGGGTAATCAGGACTCGAGTCGAGTCTCGAGCTCCGAGCCCTCAAGTATACGGACAGCAAGCCAAAGACGTTTACCACTTCAACACAAAATTAACACTAACCAGTTTGTAACCTAAAAAATGTCCTCGTGAACCACCCAAACCCGTATTATAATCAGAATCAGAATCAGAATCAGAATGAGCTTTATTGCCAAGTATGCTTACACATACAAGGAATTTGTCTTGGTGACAGGAGCTTCCAGTATACAACAATACAAAAACAGCAACAAGACTTTTAAAAAATAATTAAAATTGAATAAAAAAGATAAATATTGAAAAGAAAAAAGTATATATAGAATACAAAATAGACAATATATATATATATATATATATATATATATATATATATATATATATATATATATATACACACATATATACATACATATACACACATACACACACAGACACACACATATATACATACATACACATACGTAGTGCAAATCTAAATACAAATCTGTTATATACAGTGCAAGGGAATGAAATGGCAGAAGAGGTTGGATGTGTTGGATAAATATAAAAAAAAAACTAAACTGTGTATTGAAATAGTTATTGCTCAGTGGGACAGTTTAACTGTTCATGAGATGGATAGCCTGAGGGAAGAAACTGTTCCTGTGCCTGACGGTTCTGGTGCTCAGAGCTCTGAAGTGTCGGCCAGAAGGCAACAGTTCAATAAGGTAATGGGCAGGGTGAGTGGGGTCCAGAGTGATTTTTCCAGCCTTTTTCCTCACTCTGGAAGTGTATAGTTCTTGAAGGGGGAGCAGGAGGCAACCAATAATCCTCTGAACTGTCTATTGTAGTCTTCTGATGTCTGATTTCCTAGCTGAACCAAACCAGACAGTTAATGAAGTGCAGAGGACAGACTCAATGACTGCTGAGTAGAACTGTATCAGCAGCGCCTGTGGCAGGTTGAACTTCCTCAACTGGCGAAGGAAGTACAACCTCTGCTGGGTCTTTTTCACAATGGAGTCAATGTGGGTCTCCCACTTCAGGTCCTGTGAGATGGTAGTGTCCAAGGAACCTGAATGACTCCACTGCTGCCACAGTGCTGTTTAGAATGGTGAGGGGGGTCAATGTTGGGGTGTTCCTCCTCCACAGTCATCTCCACAGTTTTGAGCGTGTTCAGCTCAAGGTTGTTTTATTATGTCATCTCAAATTCGTATTACTTTCTTCTGCGGAACACAAACAAAGATATTTTAATGGAGATATAATATTTATATCCATACAATACATAATAAAAGGCATTATAAAAGTAATCCATATGACTCCAGTGGTTTAATCCATGTGTTGTGAAGCAACATGATCTGTTTTGGGTGAGAAACGAAGAAAGATTCAGTCCTTATTCACCCAGAAGTTCATGAGAGAAGCACATTTTTCCTTTTTTTTCTCACCCAAACCAATCATATCGCTTCAGTAGACATGGATTAAACCACTGGAGTTTACCACACTAAATGAACAGTTTGGCACTATTTATTTTTATTATAATAAAACAACAAGAGTACTGTATGTGATGTTGAAGTACACTGAAGTTATTCTCTCTCATCATCTTTACTCTGTTGAAACATTTTAATGTCTTAATATGAGTAAATGCAAATCATTTCATTTTAACCTTGTGTGATCCCGCGTACACATGCGTGGACGTTGTATTTTGACTTCGCTATATGCAACGCATAATTTACATGAACAAAAACTGACTGAATACTGTTCACAAGACTCCAGAGGGGCCGGCAACCAATGGCACGCGTGCCAGCCTTGGCACGTGGAGGGGTAATCACTGGCACGCCAGCAACTGTGAGAGAGTAGAAGACTATTTTATTTATATAAATTCTGCACCTGCATTCCAATCTATATCTTGATGTACTCCTTCCTCATGATCTCGCAGTGTGTTTTCATGAGCTGAATGGGAGACTAAACAAAAAGTTAAAATGTGATGAGACTGCAGTATACCCAACAGACTCGTGCAGCGCGTGCAAGCCATTCACACATCACGTGCTTCACTTTCGATTAATCACGCGAATAAACACGCCCGTTATGCTTCGGTCAGGCTGCATGGATGACAGCCTACATTCAGTGTTTCATTTGTTTCTTTCTGCTTTCAGAACAACACATGATGTAATAAAGTATACAGGTACACCCTCCTTAAACCATTATCACACTCAAAATTACATTAAACGATTAAAAGAGAAAACATAAACCCATATCGTGTGATTCAGAAATCTATTCAAAGAGTCTATTCAAAACATAAATTAAACCTGGATATAAAATTTTAGGATTTTGCAGGTGCAATTCACCGAAAAGGACGAAATAGTTGATCGGCTTGTGATGCGCAAATGGGGGGCGTCGGCACAGCCACTGACCAACAAAATAAAAAAAAAATACACTCCATGTCAGAAAGGTTGCCGTCCCCTGCCTGACATTTAAGGGTTAAACTCACACCGAGTCACGTGACACAACAACATGATGTCAATTTCAGGGTTTTTTTCCAGAATTTTATTTTAACATGGTTGACAGTGATTGGATGATGCTGGACATTACTTTGAATCAGAATTAATTATGATAATTTCTGATGTAATGTCTGTAACGTCTCAAAAACATGAATAATCAACACTCCTGGAAACATCATAAACTATTTGAGGAAATAAATCTGACTTTCTATAGTTTGGTCCTGCTGTCCACATATGAGCACATACATTTTTAGAAAAACTATTTTCTCTAGAATTTTATTTATTTATTTATTTATGTTAATGAGGTGCTAATAGTTACAAATCAAAAAGGGGAATGAAAAGTGCACACAGCAGACACGCTCAGGTCTCAAGGGGTTAAAGGAATATGATAAGTGTCATATTTGGCCTAATTATATATACAGATTGTGAAATATTGATGAATTTGATTAATTATTTGCTTGTATTTACCTGCAGAAACTGGATCCTGCAGGGTTGGTGACCTTTGACCTTTGAGTTCATACAATGACAGATGTTTGACTGATAGAGGATCTGAAGGACACAGACTGAACTGATTTCAGGTGTCATATTTTGGAAATCTCTAGTGTTTGGTCATGTGACATCAGCTGCTCTGAGTGAGAACTTATTAAAACTCTGATATTAACAAGATCAGATGTTATTAAACTCATCTGCTGTATTCCACAGATAAAGAAGTCAAATGTTAACAAGTGTGTGTGAAATTCTTCAGAGCTTCAGTTACATCATGGCTGAAACTCTCCTGAAGTTGCCATCTCTACATCTGATGTATTTATATCTTCATTAGAGAAACTTCTTACAGGAAGAACAAATGTGAATCATGATTTCTGTACATGTGTCATGTGAATATTCTGAGAACTGAAGTTCAGAGAAACATCACTGTGTCATTCTGATGGATATGCGTCAAACACTACTCAAAATAGCAGAGAATAAAGTCTAGAGTGAAATATGAGCTTAAATATCACAATACATAAATGATAAAATCACTTACATTAAAGTCAAGCAAACATAATCAAACTGTTACTGCCTGTAATATATATTCTGTGAATAGTGAAACAGAACGCAGGTGTCTTGAGATGGGTTTATAAACACTGAAGTTCTTTTTAACTTGATACAGTGTCTGAAAAATATGGGAGTCCTGCATGAGATGATGAAAAAACAGTGAGATGCGGTGCAGTGGTCAAAGACATCCATTCAGCACATGTTTACATTGAAAAAACTATTTCAAAACAGCAGAGACGCATGCAAAAACACTCGCTTTATACTTGAAAAACTGGCCCGAGGCCCGTCGAAGACCTTTTATTGCACGTGTTAAATAACCGAATAATGATTTTGGTGCACTGAATACTTAAGCTAATGATGATTATCTGTGCACATCCCTCATGTATCTCTGTTTGTGTTGTGTTTCTCTGATGAACATAAAAGCGTCTGATGTGTGTGTTGTTGTGTAGTTGTGTGCTCCAGGGCTCTTGTGTTGTGTCAGTTGTTTGTGTTGATCGTTGATGCCGATGGGGAGGTCATGTGACCGCGGTGGGCGTCTTGAGCGTGTTTTACCCTTCAGCACATCTGAGCATGAAGCACAGGCTTTCCTGACAACACTCATGCATATTCATCACACCTCATCAACATGCACATAAACACACAGGCAATTAAAGATGAAATCATATACATGATTATTTGTGCACAATTTGGTCAGTTCTATTCTTTATGTAAATTACAACTGAGACAGTGAACTAACAAAATGAACAAAACTCTGTCTGCACATGGGTTGTGATGTGTGTGTGTGTGTGTGTGTGTGCATTGAGTGATCACAAACAAACAAGTATTTCACAGCAGTCTCTCTCAGACACTCATGTTGGTGTATCATTATGAGGACTCTCCATAGACATAATGATTTTTATACTGTACAAACTATAGATTCTATCCCCTAACCCTAACCCTACCCCTAAACCTAACCCTCACATACACACACACACACACACGTTGGTGCAGCTATCATTATGAGGACTCTCCATAGACATAATGATTTTTATACTGTACAAACTATAGATTCTATCCCCTAACCCTAACCCTACCCCTAAACCTAACCCTCACAAAAAACTTTCTGCATTTTTACATTTTCAATAAAACATCGTTTAGTGTATTTTTTAAACATCGTTTAGTATACACATTTATAGCATAATAAATGTATTACCCTTGTAATTACCAGTTTATAACCTAAAAAAAAGTCCTCGTAAAGCACTTAAACCTGCCCACACACACACACACACATACACATACACATAAACACTCACACACACACACAACTCACACACACATACACACACTCAAACACACACACACACTCACACACACACACACACAACTCACACACACATACACATACACACACACACACACACACTCACGCACACACACACTCACACACTCACACAACTCACACACACATACACACACTCATACACACACACACACACACACACACACACATACATATACACACACACACACACTCACACACACAACTCACGCACACATACACACACTCAAACACACACACTCACACACACATACACATACACACACACACACACACACACACTCACGCACACACACACTCACACTCACACACTCACACACACACACACACACACACAGTCAGACACTCGATGGCCTGTTTACAGCTTTATTCATGCAAAGATGAGAAACAATTACTGCACTTATGACAGACAGACAGACAGACAGACAGACAACAGTGTGTAAATGTGTGTGCATGACTGTGTGTGTGTTATTTTGATTAGTTCTTCTTCAGTGTTGTTGAACTCAAGACTGCACTCACTCATGGACTTCTTGGCTCACAATGAATAGAACATAATCATGCAACTGAGGAAACTGTAAACCCATTTAAAGGTTTAGGTTTTTCACAGCAAAGCAACAACAGTGTTTAGTAATTTACATAATTATTCGTCATGAGCAGGAATGGTGTAATCATTTGAGTGGTGATTTTGTCCACAAATTCAAATAATAACAGGAAGAGATTTCATGTGGAATTGTTTGCACTGGACAGGACATTAAGTTTTGGAAGGCATTGCACAGTAACGTTTTTACCTTGTGTCTCTATAAAAGCGTAATGATTTGTGGAAATTAAGAGGTGAAACACTGAGTGAGACGCTCCATGTTCACCGGGCGAGTGACATCGGTACTGTGTGTGCAATTCCACAAATCATCGGTGTTGGGCAAGCTACTGAAAAGATGTAGTTAGCCAAGCTACCAACTACTCAACAGAAAAATTAGTTTAGTTAAGCTAAAACAACACTTCAGAGAAAGTAGCAAGTACAAGCTACACGCCAAAAGTAGCTTGCTACATTTAAGCTACTTCATATTTTTTTCAACCAGATACACGGGGCATACTTTCATAGACAAAGCATCTAAAAGACTTATTCACATGATGTTTATCTAAGCCATAGTACATTATAATACAGTATAGTGCAATACAGTATACAAGTATACAGAATGGTGCAATATAATATGCATGTAAAAAACATGTACATTTATATTTATGCATGCTACCTATACAAACCCATACCCATTTAAACATAATTTCCTTTGCACATTCATGTATAACAACTCTGCGTACATACTATTCATCTTATCCTGTAATTCTGTGTCTCGCTGTTGTATTTCTATACTGGAAGCCTCTGATCATGGTGCTTCAAGGTAATTCAAAGAATACCATGGTATGGGGGCCTGGGTAGCTCAGTGGTAAAAGACACTGGCTACCACCCCTGGAGTTCGCTAGTTCGCTAGTTCGAATCCAGGGCATGCTGAGCGACTCCAGCCAGGTCTCCTAAGCAACCAAATTGGCCTGGTTGCTAGGGAGGGTAGAGTCACATGGGGTAACCTCCTCGTGATCACTATAATGTGGTTTGTTCTCGGTCAGGCGTGTGGTGAGTTGAGCGTGGATGCCGCGGTGGATGGTGTGAAGCCTCCACATGCCCTATGTCTCCGTGGCAACGCGCTCAACAAGTCACGTGATAAGATGCACGGATTGACGGTCTCAGATGCGGAGGCAGCTGGGATTTGTCCTCCGCCACCCAGATTGAGGCAAATCACTACGCCACCACGAGGACTTAAAAGTGCATTGGGAATTGGGCATTCCAAATGGGAGAAAAAGGGGAAAAAAATCATTTTTATGATTTTTATGATTTTATACATTACTATGTACCTTCATTATATGATTACTGTATTCATATACTGTTGTTTTTTACATGGTGCTCCCAGATAATGGTACATGTCCATAACACATGGTAATGCCATGGTACTTTTCTGATGTGTTTTCACGTAGGCTACTTAGTCTTTTGATACTCTTTTGGTGGTAAAATCTTTACCTTCAGTGCCATTCAAGCTGTACACGTGTTGAACTTAATAAAGACCTTCTTCATCACTGGAAAACAATAAGATGCATTTGCAGGTTTGGTATCTATTGATTGTAGATCCAATGCAACAAGAGTTATCTTTATTGTCTGTGTTTTAAAATATTCCGTGAGCATGTTGGCAAGTGAGAACGTGAAAAAATGTTTCAGTAGCACGCACATGAGTTTTCTGAGTCATTCAGATTGAATCGTGAACCGATTCAGACCGCTTTGCTATAGTGTAACCAATTAATTGTAAAGAACCGACTCAGATGAGCTATTTATTTGTGAATCAGACATCTTTAGTTCTGATTCAAAGCTGGCGACAGTAAACACCGGTGTGATATGATGTAGTGGTGTAGCTTTTGTCAAAGCTACTCGCTACCTTATCAAAAATGTTCTACTGAAAAGCAACTTGATTTAAAAACTAGCAAAGCTACCACCTCGCTACTCAGAAATGTAGTTTAGCTAATAGCTTCGCTATTTGTCATGAAGCTACTGCCCATCACTGCAAATCATGTAACCCATTAAAAAGTAATGGTAATATGATGTAATGTAATCTGATAACAAGTAATCCAAATGACCTGTAATCCAAAACTAACGAGCACTGAAAACACATTCATCCTTTACTCTTCTTGAGGTTTAGCTCAAGACTAATTATACATGTTCTTAATAGAACTCATTTTCCAACTGCTAGAAATGAAACTGATCACACATGTGAATGGGTTCAAATGTCTATGTGTATTTTATGTAAAACTGTTGTGCTGCACAGCCATGTCCTGAGGTCACATGAGAAGTTTCAGTTCAGATGAGAACAGATGCTGTTGTGAGTCATTGTGAGTGTTCTTTAGACATTTAGTGAAAGACAATCTCTAACACTCAGGTCAAGTTCACAAGATCATTCCACCTGTCAGGTACACAAAGTGAAAGTTGTATAAAGTGATTGAGTGTGTTTGTGTGTGTTTGTGCGTGTGTTCCGTAAACTTCAAACACAAACACTTACAAATAAACACAAACATACACAAGTGCACAAGTGCAGTCACAGAATGAACCGATCTGCCTCCAGGGGTTCACATTGCCCACTCAAACACCATGACTCATCAGTGTGTGTGTGTGTGTGTTACAGTGGATGTCAGTGAGTCCAATAGAAAGAGAACACAGAAAGGACACAGTTAAACATGCTGATTGTCTCATCTGTGTGACATTCTGACCAAACACACTTTAGTAATGACATCATCATCATAATCATCATCCTCACTATCACAGATGAAGAGTCGAGCTGACAGAGAGATCATCCTCTTACATCAGTGTCATCTCTCTCTCTCTCTTTCTCTCTCTCTCTCTCACACATCTCTCTCACACACACACACACACACACACACACACACACACACACACACATACTATGTTTTTATATCTTTGTGGGGATTCTCCATAGACTTCCATGCATTTTATGGATTTTATACAGATCCAACGATAATTTCTATCCCCTAACCCTAACCCTACCTCTAAACCTAACCCTCACAGAAACCTTTTTGCATTTTTACATTTTCAAAATAACATTTTTGTTTGTTTAATAAGCCATTTCCCTCATGGGGACAGCTGGCTGGGCCCCACAATGTAGGTTATCTCAGGTTTTACTATCCTTGTGGGGACATTTGGTCCCCTAATGTAGTATAAACATGTACACACACACACACACACACACACTTGTGTTGTGCTCTGTGTGTAATAATGAAGCAGTAATTGTGTTGAATGAGTCACACACTCCATCAGCATTGAATGATTTAACTCATCTGTCTGTCTCTCCGTCTGTCTGTCACTTTTGTGCTTGAAAGATATACAGTAATACACAGACAGACACACAGGTAACACAGGTGTGGCAACACATTTATAAAAAAAAAAAATGCTCAGAAATTATTAGATAAATGAACAAAAAAAAAAAAAAAAGGTAAAAATATCTTCAGGTGTTTGAATGTGGTGCTAATGGAATACCATTAAAATGAATATCCTGTGGATTTTGGGATTATATGGGTCAAAACAATTGAAGCAGTGCAGTATAATATTATCAGATATCAAAACTTCAATTAAAGATAAAATTAAGTTAGTTCCACTGTTGTGTTACATAATATACTTGTAGTTACATTTCTTGTGTGTGAAAAATAATTTTAAACTGAGTTAACCATTAAAACTCCCACTTAAAAAAGGAACAGTTAGTCCCTGTATCACTTCAGATGTCATTTACAGGAAACACTTTGATGAAGGACTTGAAGTGGCATTTGTTTTCTTCTAAAAATGCAACTTTTCTATTGAAAAAATCAAACCAAACGGGCACACTTCCACAATCACTACTGGCTACAAGCACAATTTCACCAAATCAGTTTGATCTTCAATCAGACACAGTATGATGATGGAATACTCAGTGTTTTAATGAACAAGGCCAATTATTATCATATTGAGAAAAAACAAAGAGAGTATGTCATCATCTTTGACATGATCCCAAGTGAATTCTCATTGTAAGAGAATTCTGGGTATTCTAATTCTGATGTAGACCAACAACTTAATACATTAACTGAGACTATCTTTGCTGTTGATATCAATGTACATATAGACACATACAGTAATAGATATATTAGGAAGGTGTTTAACCTCATGCGACCCTGCATACACATGCGTGGACATTGTATTTTAGCTTCGCTATACACAACGCATCATTTAAATGAATTTAAACTGACTGAATACTGTTTACAAGACTCTAGACCAGGGCTAACCCAACTTCATCGACAAGTCGGCCAGATGGAAACAATCTTCAGGGTGTGTGGGACAAGCCAGGATATTTTGTAATCAAAACGCTTCTATCTACAGATATTGTCTTATAGTAGGCCTATAATATTTATTCACTATATGAATTAAACATATGTTTTTTATAGTTTGAATTTTTTTAACATGAGAAATATTTCCACCAAGAAGAAAACTCAAAATACACACACATATATATATATATTCTGATGATGTGTTACATATGTTAAATGACGATCGTGGAGCGATCTTGGGAACACGCTAATCGCACTAGCCACATTAGTATGAGCATTTTGGTCTGCACGTGCAGTTTCATTATTACTAGAGTCATTATTACTAACGGCATTTTATAGTTGATTCATATTGTTGTGTAATTGATTGTTTGATCATATAATGTTCCTTTGCAGTACATTTATCTACCAGTTGAGTGTGCATTATGAGACTGTTGTTTATTCTAGTTAACAATGTGTTTTAAACGTATACAAGAAACAGATTTTAATCATATTATATTCTTTTATTATATTCACTGGACCACAACTACCATTAACACAACAACAGCTATCATAACTACAGATATCACTACCACCTTCAATATGGAGCATTGATATTGGCTGTGAGCACTGTATAATGGATATATATGGTGAAAGACTGTGAATGGAAGTTGTTGACTGCCACTGATTGTTAATTAAACAGATGTTCAAGAAGAAATACTCCTCCAGTGCCTGATTCTCTAACCGGAATCATTGTCCAT